>NC_056741.1:1742390194-1742499716 GCF_019279795.1 Protopterus annectens | reverse complement strand
GTACCTGGTACAGACCTTCACACGTTGGACTCGGAGATTATCTTATTTGGATAACAGTGAAATACACACAGGATACTGGAGTCAGCTATGCATCCGGCTTCGCTTGCTCTTTATCTGTAAAAGACTTTAACTGCAAAACAGTGTTATTGGTTAACAATCCTCTCATGTCACCTGCTAATGAGCCATCGACCTCCAGCTCTGCAGGCATGACAGCTTTCCACTCTGGCACATGATATGCCATTCCAAATACTACTTCGAAGGGGGTCAAACACTTTACATTTGGAACTGTTGTCATGCTCAGCAATGCTAGAGGTAGACAGCAAATGCAACTCATCTGGGTGTCACCCACCAACCTCCTCAACTTATTTCTCGGGATCCCATTGTACGCCACCAGTCATGCTGACTGTGGGTTGTACATGCAATTTATATTCATGGAAATGCCAAATAATCCCCCAGGTTGCTGGATTGTCTGGTTCACACAATGTGTTATATTGTCACTGTAGCTTCTTTACAGTATGCCAGATCTAGGGATACTTTATTTTACTGGGACCTTTGCCACTGCTGCTGCATCCGGATTCCTGGTTGGGAATGCTTCTACCCATTTTGATAATATATCTATAATCACTAAACAGTATTTCTTCCCTTCACATTTATTCAGCTGTATACACTCCAAACAAATAGTACGGAACGGTTATGGTGGTGTAGGTAAACCCACTCCCTTCAGTTTAACTGCTCCCTGTGCATGATGTTTACTGCAAATATGACACGCTGCTCATGATGTTTGTATGTGGTTCCTAATTCCGTATGTTAGGGATATTCTGTTAACCAACTGTACCATCCCCCTGTTGAGACATGGCTCTGCCCATGGCTCAACATAGCCACATATCTGAATACATTAGACGTTAATATTGGCTTTCTCACTGTGGATATGTACAGTCCGTCTTCAAGGATTGCTCCTCGTCATACCCACGTCTGCTTTTCTGCTTTCGTAGTTGATGTTTGCATTGTTTGTAACATTTCTACATCTAGAATGTCTGAGGATTGTCATTCCTCATTCAAAAAGACACTTTCCAACTGTGAGGCTGCTTGTTTTGCAGCTGCATCAGCTCGTGCCTTACCTTTCCTACTGTTATCCTGTTGCTTTGTATGAGCTGCACATTTACATTTAGCTACTTTAGTGGGTAACTGACTGGAATCTAACGCATTCAAGATCAATTGCGCATGATTGATCGGTTTACCGGTGGATGTTATCATTCCCCTATTCTTCCACTGCTGCTCAAAAACATGCACTGGACAGACAACATACTGACTATCGGTATAAATGTCCACACATCAGTTTTTTGCTAGAGTACAAGCACGTGTTAAAGCTATCGATTCTGCTGCTTGAGCAGACACCTTATGCTGCAGGGGTTGGGCTTCTACAATCTCATTATCAATAACTACTGCATAACCTACTTGATTAGTTCCTGTAGGACTCTTTCTACATGATCCGTACACATAAACTGTCACCTCTGCATCATCTAAGAGTATATCGGTGATATCCTGTCTGTGTGGAGTTATTTCCTCCATTTCATATAGGCAACTGTGTGGTGTGCCATACACAGGTGTCGGACGTGACGTTGATAGGTTTAATGTTGTACAACGTTCAATCACCATATGAGATTGACTTAGGGGTATGGTCAAACAAGACAGATGTCTAGCACGGGTCAGGAATGCTATTTTCTCTTGCAGCAGAATGATTGCAATTGCATGAGACACTCTCACAGTGAGAGGGTGGAATAATAACATTAAGGCCGAGGCCTGTACTGCCATGGGTGCTGCAACAACTGCCTGTACACAATGTGGCACTGACCATGCCACAGTGTCCAACTGCGATTAGTAGTAAGCTATGGGGCGTTGCTTACTTCCATACTGTTGCATCAAGACTGACGTCATATATCCCTGCTTACATTCTACAGTCTGACAACATCTGTTATGATTATTCGGGAGACCTAATACAGATGTTGAAGCTAACAATCATTTTAGTCTGCAGAAAGCTGTTTCTGCTACTGGAATCCAGTGTAGTATATGTTGTGCTGCCATAGGTGTATTAAAGATTAAAGCAGACAATAGAGCAGATTCCAAAGCATTGTTTGGTAACCAGCTTTGACAAATGTTAGTCGGCCCAGGAAGGACATCATTCCCTTCTTGGTAGTTGGCTTGGGTGCTTGTGAAATTGCTGCCTTCCTATCGTCATGTAATGTTCTACCCTCCTTGGATACCACATATCCCGGGTACTTGACCTGTATTCTCTGTAGTTGCAATTTATGCTTGCTTAATTTATGTCCCTGTCCTGCTGAATATTTCAATAATGCTATTGTATCTTCCCTACATTGCTGCTGGGTAGGGGCCGCAAGCAGAATATCATCCACATAAAGCAGAACTTGACTGGCCCGGGTGGAGTAAACACCGAATGTTGCTAGCCATCTCCTGTGCGAATATCGTTGTACTTTCACAGTATCCCTGCGATAGCGGGTATGGCTGTATCTGTTACCCTGAATGTACATGCAAAACAATACGGACTATCTGGATGTATAGGTGTTGAAAGGGAGGATAGCTTATATGTACCACGGTAAGATACTTCTGTGGCGGGTTCATAGCATTCAATATAGTGTGTGGGTCTGGCACCATCGGTACCCTAGGTATTATTACATGATTTACAGCTTGTAAATCCTGTACCATCCGCCATTCCCCTTTGCTTTTCTATCAGAAGATACAGGGTATTGCATGGTGAATAGTGATTACTTTGTAGATGGGAATTCCCTCTGTGACTTTACAGATATCTTCTGGTGTCCACGGTCTATACACTAAAGGAGTTGGGTCCTGGCCTTCCTGTCCTGCATGAGGGTTCGGTACTTCAATTAATTGACAGATATCCTCACTCTGTTCTAGTGACTGTCTTCTTACTTGAGTGTCCCTAGGTATGTTACGAGTTCGGGATGTGGTTTCAATAGCTTCTCTTACATTTGGTCGTTGTGATACCTCTGTTGCCACAGGATAACATGGGGACTAGCCTGCCCTCCGCTTCATATCCTGGATGTGGTATCGAGGTGGTAGGGGTGGGGGGTCTGTCGCTACTACTGTATTATTATCTTCTTTGTGTATGTATGATGCTTTCGCATTTCTAGTGTTCTGTTCCCTTCGGTTCACTACCTCAATCCACCTATGTGCTTGACGGATACCCAATTGTCGCTGTTTTTTCGCCTGCACATCTTAGGGTTGCCACCTTTTCAAATGCAGAAAGTGGGACATTAGTGTTAGGAACGTGTAATTTGGCAGGGCAAAACATACCCATGGCCAGTACTAAGGACAGCAATTCACTTTTTGCCAGGAGAGCAACCTATTCTTGTAGCATTTGAATTGCTTATTCTGTTTATTATATTTTGGTGTTTCAGATACAACATTACTGTTTTATGCTACCATTTAAGAAGATATCTGAGAAATCTTTGTCCTAAGATATCAGGACATTTGCCATTTGTTCAGTTTGTTTGCAGGACACAACTGGCCAAAGAGGGACTGTCCCTCACAAAGTGGGAGAGGTGGTTACCCTAGAACATCTGCATCACATTTTCAGTGATTCCAATGTTTCAGTAACGATATTTTGTCTAATATACCATCAATGTCATATTTATTACCCCATTTTGCAGAATATCTCACATTATGTGCTCTCTGCAATTGCATATACTTCACGTCACCCGTCAAACGCGGATCACATGATCTGTTTGTGCACTAATCTCCCATATCCTCTACACGACTGTTACGTAACCCTTCTCTCGTACCACGTGGTATCTCCTTCCCTGTATCCACTGTAGTGTCTACAATGACTATTTACTCTACTCTGTGTTCCCCTGATCTATGTCCAGATTTAAAACTACTTGGATTGGTCTTGACCTGCTATCACAACTGTTAACAGAAACACAATGTAGTCTGGTCCCTGATCTACAATAGAGACAAAGAGGCAAACCCTCCTTACCTGAGCCTCCTGTTTATGACTGCACGTTTTCTTCTTGGGATCCAGTTTTCCGCTTTTCAGCCACAGATCAGACAGTGGACAGCCTCTTTACACACAACAATTCAGTCGGAGGTCTTTTCACTCCAGAAGAACCATTTAGGCAAATTCTCCTGCGCAGATGTCTAACCACCCATGCACTCTGACCTGTAGCTTACCAAGGGAATTCTGGATGACAAGGACCACAATGTCAAATAAGTTGTTAAAACCAGACTGTTGAAATCAGTAGGCTTTTCTAGGTGACAGTCAATAACACAGGAAGCTCGGGTCCACAACGTTTTAGTAGTGTACACAGGCAGGCAAAATAATATGCAGTCCAAGTATGAGAGTTTTGTCTGACTCTATACAGTAAGCAATTTCTTTATATAGTGTTTACAATCAGCTTTTGCCCACCTTACTGACGTGGTCGGTCACAGGGCATTTCCATCACTATGGTCCGCAATATTCTATACATACGTGGGTGCTGAGGTCATGCTTTTAAAATGTTTTACCATGAGAATAACACAGCCTTGCAAGGCACCTGGTCAATTACAGTGTCCTTCTGTAATTGTAGCTGTTTCAAGGACCCTGGACTGTTCCGATACAATAGTCAGTTCATTTCTTAATACATTCCTTTGTCTCTCTGGTAAGGAGTTGTACTCTATCTTCGATAGAGCTCACAAGGCCATCCTCCTCAGGGGAAGGGAGGATGTTATGCATGTACATACATTTATTTTTCTGTAACCCAGCAGATAATTAATGCTGAGAGACATAAGCCTGCTGTACTGGTTACTGCCACGGTCAGAGTTCGATCACACTGCTGCTAAGCTTCACCAATTACATGCATGATAATTTCTACTGCCATATTGTACGGTACAATTCAATGCATTATATAGTATTTTGCTTCTAAACTGGCACTTCATATGTGTTTCTATATATATATTTCTAACAACATCCATCCGGCCATATGCATGTTGTTCCGTCCTTTACCTTGACCGTGTGTATTTGGCCGTCCGGCAACGCTACTCTCCACATGTGATGTCCCACCTTCCCCTTCTGTGCCTGTGGCACCCTGTTAGGATGTCCTGTTTGGTAGGCACATGTTCCGCTATTTGTGTTTGACTTCTCTGCATAGCTAATCATCGATGCGGTGGTTCAACAACCCGACTTGTCCACATGTGTACAGTTATGTGCACCGTGGCGTCTGCAAACCTATATGGTTTGGACGGGTACATACCACATGCGGGATGTACACATTCTGCAGACACATTCACATGCAGCCATTTCCATATCTGTACCTGAGCTGGGTTGGTGACATGTGGGGTACATATTTGCTTGCGTGGCACTGCCTAACACAATACTTCTTACCACATTTCAGGTATGCCCATTGTGTGTAGGTGTGTAGCTGCACGAGGATGCTAGCTGGTTTGGGTGCACAGGCGTACATGGGTGGGACTTACATGCTACAATGGGGCTATTGTGTATTACATCTGCATGCATGGGTCCTGCTTCTGGATATTAAACTTAGACATACGCCGTCCTGTGTATGCGACAAACACGTTGCTAGGTGTGGGACATGTTGCTATGCACATGTTTGCCTGTGTTTAGGGTATCTTGGTTCCTTCCTGTTGTTATGTCGACACAGCTACCCGGCTGTGTGCTCTCACTACTGCTTGTGACCATTATGGTTGACACCTTTTCCAATGCCCATAGTGGGACATCTTTTGTGGAAACATCAGAATTTGCAGGACAACACATACCCACAGCAAGTGGAGTTGACAGAACTTCACTTGTTTGCCATAATATACACTTATTCTGTTAGCGTTTGGGTTCCTTATTCAGTTTCTTATGCCATGTATGTGTTTCATATACAAAATATATATTTTATGCTACTATTTCAGGTATATTGCGGGAATATTTTTGGCAGGGAATCTCAGGTCATTTGCCAGTTTTTCGATCTTTGGCGGGACACATCTGTCCAATGAGGGACTGTCCATAGCAGAGTGGGACAGCTGGTAACCCTGGTGACCATGCCCATGTCGCTACTGGGGTTGCCACCTTTTCCAGTGGCCAAGGTGGGACATTTTCGGGACTCACATCAGATTTTACAGGCCAACACATACCCACGGTCACTATATAGCATAGAACTTCACTTGTTTGCCTAAATAAAAGCTTATTGTTGTAGCAGTTTGGTTGCTTATTCTGTTTCTTGTGACATTTAGGTATTTCAGTTACGGAAATAACCATTTCATGCAACCATTACATTAAATACGGGATATCATTATGTCCTACAATCTTAGCACATTTGCCGTTTTAATATTTTTATCGGGACACAACTGCCCATGGAGGGACTGCCCTTCGCAAAGTGGGACAGGTGGTAACCTTAGTCGCTACTCCTATGTCGGTGCGGCGCGCTGACATGCTGCGGTACACCTTCTCTGGGTATGCCCGCTGACGGTGCATTGCGGGACAAACACGGTGTTACGCGTATCCTTTGTTCCTTGGACGGGTACACTTAGGGCTTCGTGGGTTGTATTTGCTTCTCCGTTTTGTTGGGACGGGTACTATGTTGCATACTCTACGTGCGTTTCATTCTGCACGGGCCCTGGCTGCTGCCATTACTATTATGGGTGGACCGTGGCAGTCAGCACATTAGGTTGCTCATCGCCTGCCGGCTTAGCCACGCCTCCAGACGCATCCTACTTGGGCTCGCTCACATACACTACACACATGTCTGTGGTTGCGGCGCGCTCTCATTACTATGCATATGGTGCTACTACGCCGACTATTCACTGCACCGCCGGTGCAGGCCTTACACCGACCTTGCGCCGGGCTTCATGAATCCCGGGGACCATCTCTTAGCAAATGTATTAATTATGCATAGTTTTTAAAATTATGACTTCTGAAATAATTCTATTTAAGAGTCACTTACTCATTTTGGAAATTACATGATATTGCTGAATTATCATTTACCTGATGGATTCCAAAATCATACTTGACATTGCAAAGAAAATGAAAATGAACATGCAACCTTTCATATGGGTGAATATTTTTTTTTATTCTTCAGCTATTCATTTATTTAACTAATTGTAATGCAGAGCAAATGTCTTCTTGTTTAATATTTTGTAAGTATTTTTATGTGTCCATGCATTTGCAAGCAATGAGTCAGTCATGAAATTCACAGAGGCTAAACATTGCTTTTCTGAGAGAAAAAAATGTTACTTGATGTTTGCAGTTACAGGGCTTAAGGCTGTGTTGCCACAGTGAAGAGCTTGCACTTTTGACTATTTTAGCTCCAAGAATAGAAATATGTTCTTATTTTCTCTGCTTCACACAGTAAAAATGCAAAGCTGCAATCCACCTGTGATTCTCCCCTTCCCACAAACACACATCCATGCAACAACACGTGAAAAAATATAGTAATGTTATAGTGTGTTTTCAGAGACCTGTCATTTATCTACCTTCTATTTCATTTCTCTGTTTTGAAACTACAAAAAACAGCTGAGGTAGATAACTACATTTGATTGCATGTGTGACACCCCACTTCTGGGCCAGTAATCAAAGAGCCTGAATCCTTACCACTGACACTGGTGAGGGACATTCACTTGGAAAAAAAGATAGGTTCACACAGTATTTCCAGATGCAGCTCTCTGCACCAAACACAATTTCCCTTAAGAGCACACAAGGAACACAGTCTAAGGTCTGGGTTTCCCTCTCTCTCTCTCTCTCTCTCCAGATCCCCAGTAAAACTTCTCACTTGCACAGCTATAGACTTGAGTCCTCAGCCGAGTGTCTCAAGCCAAGTCTCCCACCACTCTGTCTGTGAACCCCAATGCTGTGTGTCGCTGCTTCAAGTAGTTGAGAGACAGTCTGAGATTTGATTGTTTTACACACACACACACACGCACACACACACACACACACACACACACACACACACACACACACACACACACACACACTCACACAAGCGCACCTGGGAAAATCTGGCACAAATTTACTAGCTATGCCCCTCTGCACAGACTATAAGGTATTTACTGCCACCGGGACACTCCAAAGCCAGTTATTAAGGCTCTTATAAAGGTACCCAATTATATTGAGTAAAACTAATATTAATATAAATGGTAATGTTGACCAAACAGCAAGGCTTTCAGGAGTGGCCTAAAACATTCTCGAAAAGACCATCCACAATGAGAAGTTTAAATATATTTACTAATTATTAAAATAACATGAACATACTAGATATCTATTTACAATAAACACCAGAATTTCAATCACAGGAAATATTAAAATAACATAGATGAATACATTCACACAGATACAAAAAAAAATAGTACTTAACTAATCTCACTATAGTTTCCTGACTAATCTAAAGAATTATTATGCCCTGGTCACTTACTAGAGCAAGGCAAGATGAAGTGGATGAGAGATCCTTTTGTATCAGGTTCCAAAAAACAGACTGCTCTGAGACTACTGTCTCATCTGGTATTAAAAAAGAAAAACTTAAAGCCCGTAAAAAGTAAAACAAAATGATTTAATTGAAGGAAAACAATAAACAGCATTAATCAGTAAGCACTTTTGTAAAATACAGACTTCATTAGACTGAATAATGCTCATGACATACATTGGATTTAAATCCCTTAAACAGTTTAGTATGGTTTACTGTTGTTGTTTTTAGTTTTTCATCTAGTATTAAAATATCATTTTAGTCCTGGATTACAGAATGACAACACATACATAAAATGCACCACCAGGGTTTACAGACTCCACACAGTTTTATTTAACACAAATTGTTAAGCGCTTTCATCAATCCAAGTTGACTTCATCAGAACAATTACTCCAAATTTTGTGAAGTTTCATCAGCTTTTTGATCTTTTGGAGATTTATTGGCTGGAAGAAAAATGAATAGCTCTAAACATTCCCTATCCTGTGTTGGTTTGTGATTGATTGATTGAGCAGTTCCCTGCCATTGTGAACTGCTGTTCAGATCTAAGCTTCACATCTTGACATCAGAATTTGATAACAGCATTGGAAAGTGACAACTCACAGCAGCTGATAATTTCCTCTAGATAACTACTGAAGTGCTGTTGTCACCAGCTGCATATCCTTCTTCAGAGAACAGGCATAGTGGGAATGCTTAGAGCTGCTCAATTTTCTTCCAGCCAATAAATCTTTGCACCATGTTTTGGGTTGCATGGAACTCATATATAAATACATATCATAAACACACACACACATGGGTATCTATCTATCTGTATATATATATATATATATATATATATATATATATATATATATATATATATATATATGTGTGTGTAATTTTATATATATATATATATATATATATATATATATATATATATATATATATATATATATATATATATATATATATATATATAGGTCTACTTCTAAATCTTGAAAGCTCATAATCTCAAAATTCAAAATACTGAGTCCAAAATCTTGAAATTTCAAAATACTGAAAACTCAAAATACTGAATTTCATAATATTGGAAAAACAGAGTACACCAACACTTAACCCCCACTTCACCCCCCCATTTGGGGGGCTGATCCCCCCACACTTCCTGCTACTTAAATATATCAACTCCAAGATTGCACTCCACAGAGGAAAAGGGCAAACATACCATCATATCCTTCATGACTCCCTGTAGTAACCTTAGTCATGTTCCCTTTTCATTTGCTATATAACAACATAACTCATCTTAGTGTAGCAAAGTGTGATCTCGGAGTTGATATGTTTAAGTAGCAGGAGGTGTGGGGGTGCAGCCTCCCCACATGGGAGGTGCAGGGGGGCTTGCTCCCCTGCCAATAGTTGGAGTAAACTGTGTTTTATTTGTTTTTCTATGTACTTCTGGTGGAGTATAGTAAGTGTTAGTATCCTGTAGCTGTTTTCGATATTATGAAATTCAGTATTTTGAGTTTTCAGTATTATGAACTTTTAAGATTTTTGACTCAGTATTTTGAATTTAGAGATTATGAGCTTTCAAGATTAAGAAGTGGACCTATATATATATATATATATATATATATATATATATATATATATATATATATATATATATGTATTTGTGTTTATATATGAGTATATTCCTTTTTTATCTGAGACACTTTTCATCTAACCACAAAATATCTAAAAATTCATCTAATCCACATTCAAGCTAAAACAGACTTGGTCAAATCACATTACATGTAAAACTTCCCACATCTCCCTCACTTAAATATACTAACCCCACAGTCATACAACTACAGAGAATTGATAAAACAGAGAATCATTGCTGGTGCACAAACTCAGATTTCTAGAGATTGAGGTACAACATATTAGTGGACATTAGCAAGGTACAAATACTGATCAATACTAATTTGCAGTAATGTTGATGATCTAAAACCACACCAACACTGATTTTCTATAGCTTTAAACACTTTTCTTTCAAATGTGATTCAGTCATTTGGGTTTTTAATGAAATGTGTTTTAGATCAATTGTGACAGTTCTTTGTATTTGAAGTGCATCATAGATAAAAGCATGTACCCATTTATTTATTTCGTGTGTGTGTGTGTGTGTGTGTGTGTGTGTGTGTGTGTATTTATAGAATCATACACAAGCGCATATATATATATATATATATGTGTGTGTGTTTGTATGTGAACATACACACACACACACACTTTCTCTCTCTCTCTGTATATATATATATATATATATATATATATATATTTTTTTTTTTTTTTTGAATAGCTGGTGTGACTACTACTTTTAAATTAAAAAAAAACATTTATCTTGCAGAAATCAGACAAAATGCTTATTTTAAATTAGCTAAAAATGTTGCTGCATTTGGCAACAGGGAGCTATGTTCATAGCCATCTTGTAGTGCCTATTGAGTTAATGAGTGCCAGAAACCCAAAATATAAGGATCAGCAGTTATTGTATGTATTACGTCCTTAGTTAGTGCAAATCAACAATGCAGCGCCAACATTAAATATCTGAAGTCTGCCAAGCAGTGCATCAGTAGTCATGAAACTAACCACAAGTAAAAAGAACATTAATGAACAAAGCCATCTGCATTCACTGTTCATCACATCATTCACTGGCCTGCTTAGAACTCAGTTCCATCTCAGTACATCCCATCAGCAGTGTGCTCGCTCAGCACTTACTAAGGCATTTAGGAAATCATTTAATGTAAAAGCATATTGTGTTGATTAGTTCTTATGTTAGTTCATTTATTCTGGAAACACATATCTGCTAGCCTGTTTTACTTTCTATCTCACATGACATGAACTCTCTCTATGACAAGACAGTCATCACTTGAAATAATTCAATTTAGAGAGAAAACTATATGCATTTTCCCTCACAAAATATCTTATTATTTATAGCCAACTTTAGATTAAAAGAGTTCTATGTATTTTAAGCTATTTTTTAGAAATGCACTTCAGATTTGACTATAAGGTAACTGTAAACTGATGAAATTCAATAATAAGCAGTACTATAAAGAACATTTTTAAAAATGCAAGCAATGATTCAGACAGAACAAACCTTTATGGGTTTTTAGTATTTGGCATATATACAGCATTTTAAAGTGGAAGTAAATTATTCCTTCTTGTCTGAATTTCTTAATCAAGACTGTCTTTGTTAGCTATGCAAAACCTACAATTGTTAGACTATATTAACTAAGAATGTCTTTGTTAACTATGCAAGATCCACAACTCTGGCGTCCTGTTCTAATGAGTGATATTGTAGTTCTGGTCTGTCTGACAAAGTTGCTTGGATTTCTGTCTTATTTGCAAGCAGTTTTTGTTGAGATAAACCCAAATAAAAACTATAAAGCACGTCTGTAGCTCTTTAACATATCCCCATATGCTGGGTTGTTTAAATAATTAAAGCACTTATTTCTGAAATCTCAAGACTTACATTCAAAATGAGAAGAATATACATTCAAGAAATGTATCTAGAACTTCGATTAGATGTGACCTATAAATTATACCTTTATGGATTTCACTATGTTTACATGCCATGCCAGTAAGTTTAGTTTCATTATAGCTAGCAACCTTCTTGTGCCAAAGATTCAAATCTTTGTTTTACAGTTAATTTCAATTTTACTTATACTCTTTATGTTAAAGCTACAAATAATTTTAGAAAACATGAAGTTAGTGTGCCATTTGATTTTTAATTTCACTGTTTACTTTGGTTTTCTCTAGATCTCACCCTCAAAATAATATAATGGTATGTACTGGACAATGGTTTATATATATATATATATATATATATATATATATATATATATATATATATATATATATATATATATATATATATATATGTAAAGCATTATGAGTAATCAAAATCATATTAGTGTTTTAGAAAAGCAGATTCTTGCTAACTTTGTAGTTTTACTGCTACAGTTTTACATATGTTAAGTCTCAATGAAAAGTTTTCCATCTTCCAGAACTAGTTGAAAACCTGCCTTTCTAAGAAATACAAAACTTTTAAGGATGCATTTAGTATTGAAATATAATAACCTATACTTTAATTTAGGCAGTGAGGCACTGGGGGAATCACTCTTTTGCAATGCAATGACAGGTTTTCAGTTCCAAGAAAAATGTCATGGGGCATCTTATTAACAAAATAAAATGCAATAAGACATTTTTTCGTCAAAAAATCCATAGTTTGGTATTGTATATGGTGAGGACGCCATACCCAACTTCAAGAATTTGTAACTTACACTTGAATCAGAAAGTGGCCAATATTTTTATTACCTCAACTTTGTTCCAAATGCACTTTTAAAGATTGGAATATCTCCTGTAATATAATGGTTAACTTGTTCAAGATGCATGAAAATCATTTAACTATGACACTATTTTGATTATTTAGTTCCACGTAAAGCCAGCTGTTAGTGGATCTTCTATTGAATGTAAAAGGATACCAGGTAAGCAACAACACAAAATGTATGAAACATTTTTGTCACAGACTTACATACTATGCATGGTACTATTTTACCAGGTAATAAAATGATATATTTAAGTTAATTTTTGGAAACAACAATGAAAATGGATCAGGTATTAGTGACAAACTCATGCTTCTGGGTACATCTGGCAGAGCAAATAACATTTTTTTAGTCAAACAATGATATTTCATGACAAGCAGCATACATTAACTGCTTCCAGTATATAATGTCAACCTATGTTATTTTTGTTAATAAGCATGCACTTATTCTATCTAAACAAAACATTTTCCATGCATACTGATTTTGTAATATTCTCTCTGAAGATGACTCATATGATCCGTTTCACTTCCATACTCCATGATGATCTATTTTCAACTTTTCTTAACTTATAATCCACACCACACCTGACCACATCCCACCACACCTCACCATACCACACCACACCACAGAAATATATTTTCTTAAGAATTTTGCCACATTAATTTGTTTTATTTAATTCTTAATTAAGTTTATGATATATACATATGTCCAAATATAATTTTTTTCATTTTATGCAAACAAGATGGTATTACAGGCAGACTCTAAGCAAAAATATCAGCAAAGAATAGGGGAATGGAATGCAAAACTGAAGGGCTTGGGATGAAATTGAGTACAGATAAGAACATTGCATTGGCAGCAAATGGAGAAATGAGAAGAAGCAGAAAATTGAGACAGAAGGGAAGATAGTGGAACAGGTAAGAACTTCAAGTATGAGAAGAAGGGAAGTTTGAATGAGGAGATCAAAGCTAGAATCAGAGGTGATGCAGCCAAATGGCACAGAGTGTCAGGAGTAGAGTATAACAGAAAAATTCCAAACAAGCTCTAAAGTAAAGTATACAAAGTGGTGTAACAAGTATTATGTATAGTACAGAGGAGTCAGAGCAGTTGAGGAAGATAGAGGTGATGGAGATGAAGTACCCAGGACAGGTGGTAAGATGCATAATGTGGAACAGATAAAATATAGGCATCATAGCAGAAGCCAAAGTATATCCAATTGCAAAGAAGGTCAAAGAAAAAAGATTACAGTGGTTTGGTCACATAAGCAAAATGACAGAAGATAATTTGGTGAAGAAGATTTGGGGTAGACAGGAAAAAGGCAAGAGGAAACAGTCACCCAGCAAAGAGATGGATGGATTGTGAGATGAAAGACATGCGACAGTTAGACATGACTGTTGAAGAAGGTAGGATAGTACTTACATACATACATGCATACATACAAATGTTTCAAGCACAGGCATTAAAGCCCTTCTAGCTTGCCAATATGCCAAAACACTTGTTCCCATAATAAATGTCCAGGCTGTTTTTAAAAATATCTAAACTAGTACTTGCTTTAATGTAATTTGGTGGGCTGTTCCAGGCATCAGCTACTCTGTCAGAGAACCAATTAGTACACTTCTTATTTCTATAGAATCTTCTACATAGGTTATCTGATGATTCTCTAGTACTTTTTGATAACCCCAAACATTCCCAGAGGTATTTGTCCCTAAATGCCCTATATACCTGAATAAGATCTCCTCTTAAATATCTGTAAGAGACACTGTACAAGTTCAGATATTTTAGTCTTTCATAATAACTTAGGTTTTCACATCCATGGATGCCCATAGTATATTTCTGCTGTACTCTTTCCAGTTTATTCATGCTTGTTTTCCTATAGGGTTTCCTTAGTGTTATTCCATACTCAAGTTTGGGTCTAATATAATTAACAAACAATGACTTCATTATGTTTGATTTCCTAGACTTTATAAATCTTTTTATATGACCTATAGTTCTATAACTATCATTAGCCAATTGGTTGATATGATTAGAAAAACTCATAGCTGAATCTAGCCATATACCCAGGTTTTTAAATGAGTCTACAATTTCAATCACTGTGTGCTGTATTAAATATTTACCTTTCAGTTTATGTCTCCCAAATCTTATATGCTTAATTTTTGATGTATGTATCAACATATTATTCTCCTGTGCCCAAATGGTCAATTTAGTCAAATTATTTTGCAGACATGCCTTATCTGTAACACTTGTAATCAATTTACTCAATTTCAGGTCATCAGCATATAGACTGTAGATAGTGGCATTGGATCAAGAGAGATGGCAACAGTTGATATGACACCCGATTGCATTAAGAAAATGTAAAATAGGGGAATGATGATGAAATGAAGAGTGCAAGTCACTTTCATTCACAGCAAAGACAATCACCCTCAAAACAAAATCAGAGAATTTTCTAATTTTTCACATAAATGCACATGAGCCCATCCCTTAATGCCTGTCTTTAAAATAAATAAAAGAAGCAAATTACTTTCATCTACAGCATAGCTAGCACCTCTCCACCAAAAAAGAGAATAAATACTCCAAATGCATCCACACAAATCTACCCCTCCCATCACCAAATACACCCTTTCCCAGCCCCTAATGACAGACTTTAAATTACACAAATGAATAGCACAAGTTACTTGCATTGACAGAGCAGCTACCCCTATAAAGAGAGACTCAGTATCCCAGTTTATTTGACAGAAATGCACAGTAAACCTTAATGCCAGGCTTTAAATTGAGCAAACAAAGAGGGAAAGTTACTTTCATCTACAGTGTATAGCTGCAGCACAAATGGTTGTATCTGTCAACATATTGAAAAGAGAGAGAGAGAGAGTGTGTGTGTGTGTGTGTGTGTGTGTGTGTGTGTGTGTGTGTGTGTGTGTGTGTGTGTGTGTGTGTGTGTGTGTGTGTGTGTGTGTGTGAGGGAGAGAGAGAGAGAGCATAAGAGAATAATCCAATTTATGTCAAATAAAAGAACACTATGCCCTCATGCCAGACTTTCAACTAAGCAAATAAAAGATGACACATTGCTTTCATCTATACAACAGTTACTCATTGCCCCACAAAAAAGTGAATAAATAATTTGTTTCACTCAAATGCACAGTAGCCCAGCTCTTAATGACAGACAATAAACTGAGGAAATGAAGAAGGCAAATTGCTTTCATCCAAAGCATACCTAACCTCCCCCAAATTTACCTCACATATCAGTTTTTGTGCTGCTCCTAAATGTGGTGGGTTGGCAGAGTACATATTTGTAAAATTAAGATCAACACTAGTCTTCTGTTTTGTTTTCTTTATCAATAATAACCATGGATTTTTAATGCTCCTTGTATGCGTTAATGAAAAACATTTTCTTTGCTGCATTGTTTAACTTATACTTTCTTCTTCTGAGGAATATGGAGAACATAATTTTAAATCGGGCAACCCAATATAAATGTTTTTATTTATTCTCTTTCAAGAAAGAAATTATTCTAATTTATTTCACACAGATACAGCCTAACCTTTAATTAAACTGATCAAATGAAGAGTGCGGTAGCTTTCATTCATAGCACAAAATCTGATTACCTACCAGCATTAAAAAAAATCTTACCTTCACTCCACTAATGCCCACAGCCACAGCTAGTCAGATACCCTTTTAATGCATGTGGATTTTTGTATGCTGCTGTCCCAACTCATGGAGATGTCAGCAAATGGAGAGCTGTAGTGCTTTGGATAGGACTTTGCAGGTGCAAACATGTATTTACTTATTTATTCTATTTAGTAAATAATACATAAAAAGCACCCTAGCTGAAGAACTTCACTTGCCCATGTTGTGCAAGAGCAAATGACAAGCAGTGAGAATATTTAGTTTATATATATACTCAGTATGCCTCTCATTTAGCATTTTTAAGAAAAAAAGTTTTGATTTTGACAAGTGATCAAACTTGTCTTCTGCTCAGCATGTAAACTAACTAAAATGAGTTACCTATGTGATAAACTTTTGAAAATACTATTTTCTTGGATATCTATGAACCCAATGGAGCTGTGGGCCCCAGATGACTTCCCAAATCATCTTCAATAGAGTAAATCCACCAGTAGCAGATTATATCATCCTACTGGAATATAAGCTCCTCACTTTGTAATAGAGATTGAGTCTGGTTACATTATAGAGACACCTCACTTAAGCAATGGGCTCACATTCAGTCCTATGTTAATGGTCTAAAGCTCATGCCCCAGATGGGGTAGGACATTGACAAGATGTGATTAATTTATAGACACTAGTCATGAACTAGAGACGAGAAGCAACATAGTTGCCTCTATTGTGTACTAATGGTTTTTAATGACATGATAATTTTATTTATTTATATTTGTTTACCAGAGTAGTGCACTAATCTCAATGGACCATTTGCAGACACAGCCCTCATGAATAGTAACATGTAAGAAATGAACAAGGCATATTTACTGATACAAGGATATGATAAAAAATACATATTTACAGATGCAAAAATATACTACAGTATTTAGTTCAGGAAGCAGTTTACAAAGTCAAAACATGGATAGAAAAATCAAATTATGCCTTTTAGATAAAAGGCAGAGGTTATTTTGGCTAGGATGTAGCCATAATGATTGACAGAGTTTATGCTGCAGGGATAGCAGCATATGATTATATAGAGAGGTATGAAGACATTAGAAGAGGCAAGTGAGAATAGTTGCAGGAAAGGATACTATGGGGAGAATCAGAAAAGGAGAGAGAGAGAGAGAGAGAGACAGAAGCCTCCAGAGGGAAGAGGAGTAGAAAGAAGTGAAGCATGAGAGATGCAAAGAGAAGTGGAAGGTATAATGAGCATCAGTGTTTAAACATAGGACTCTGTAGATGCAAATGATGGCAGACAACATGGTGGTGCAATTCAGAAAGGTATAGAATCTACAACTGTAACTGCTACCACCAGTGAATTTGATCAACATAAAAACCTGGAGTTACAGAAGGGAATTGTAGAATGATGTAAGGGATAGTCACAGAGTTAACAAATGTATATGCATGATAGGCTGTGCTGACAGCTGTAAGTCCTGGGATTGCACTTCATCACCATCAGAGGTGGCAACGGCACCTCCCAGGATGGCAAAAATTTAACACCCTTGGAGACATCATGTCATCTGACCATGCTTAATATTCTATGGCCTTCATAAAAATAAAATTATTTATTGCTACCATTCAGATAGAGTCATCATGCATAGCTGGTTGATTTGTGAAGCCTTCACCTGCAGGTCCATGAGACCCGTGAAAGTACCTGTACAAGTGGATGCTAAGGTATATGTGACTTTGGCAATACCTAAAAGGAGGCACAGTGGGCATTTTCCAGGCATCTGTCTCAAGGATTGTTTAATAGACTTCAGCATCTCCTTGATGCCAGGCTGGTGTGGAATTTTAAAAGGATGGATTATTTTGTGCTGGTGAGATGTTTAAACATGACTTGGTAGGCTCTGAGAAAATCAAGGAAATAAACAATCTATAGCAATGTATCATGAATGAAGTACTTAAAGCTATTGCCAAAGGTGCAAGATAGAGAGAAAAGAGAAGACCATCCAGGTACTGGGATTATAAAGCTAGAAATTAGGGCAAAATGTAAGGCCTAAAAGTAATGGAATGAAAAGGGAGGGTAGGTGAAGGAGGCACTGTAGAAGATGCCAAGTAAAAAAGGCAAAAAATGGTAAGGACATCAAAGGCTAAGTTTGAAAAGGAATCAAAAGAAGTGATCACGTATGGAAACACTGACATTTGAGGTATATAGCAGAAAGATAGAGGGGAGCAACACAACTGACTAGGCTGAGCAAAGATGAGAGTAAAATCACAGAAGAATTGAAAAACAAAGCAGCAATACTGAATAATTTGTTTCAGTCTTCAGAAAGGAAAGCAGAGACTGTCATGCTTATATAGAGGCAACACACAGTATAACAAAAAGTCTTCATAGCCAATGGCTTCCTTTAGATAAAGTAATTTACAAGTGTGAAATGGCCTACATCTGAGTCCCAAGAAATTTGGGCACCATATTGGCAGACCCTCAGAAGGAGATCTTCCATAGATTATTTACTAGAGTAGAAGCATTACAGAACTGGAAGATAGCAAGTGTGGTATCACTGTATGGGGGTTCAGAAAAATCTGTGGAATTACAGACCTGTTAACATATCAATAGTGTCAAACCAAGTTAAAGTGAGAATCCTGGTGCTGGATTTGTTAGTATTTCTAGAAGAAAATCTCCAAGACAGCAACTACCATAGCTTGCAAACCTAATTCTTTTTATAACTAGGTTATAGATGAACCTTGTGGACATTACTGAGGCCTTTGACACAGCCCATTGAGAAAGCTTGTAGGAAACTAAAAGACTAGGGGTAGAGCCATGAGTATAGACCTGGGTAGCTGTGTGGATAATGGCAGGACACAAAGGGTTGTAATAAGAGGAGCAATGTTAGAAATTAGGAAAATGCCTAGTGGATTATCTGAGAGGTCTGTCCTCAGTCCAGAAATCTTCAGTGTGTTAGTCTAAGACATATCTGAGGGAAAAGAAAACAGTACCAATGTCTTTGATGATGGCACTAAAGATTGGTGCGGTAGTGGGAGGATGAAGAAAAGTTTAGTCAATGATTTGGAAATGATGAAAAGTGAGAAGGAAAGTGGTAGTATAGGCTCAATGGAAATGAGGGGACAGTACTGCAATAAGGCCACAAGGACAGTGGTGCAAAGTATTAGTCCTGGGGGTGTGGGTGAGAGGAACCAATTGTAACACAGCAGAAAAAAGCAAAGTGGGTTTCTGATCACAGACTTTGTTAACCTGTCCCCACTGACACTGGTCCCTTATGATTTAATTTGGATATGTCCATTAATTTATTAAATGTAATAATTTATTAAAGCTATTGAAACATTTAATGTGTTGGAATTTTGATCCATGATATTACAGTTATTATTCTCACTCCTGCATCGCACTGATAAGGTCTTCTACCTTCTCTTTCTATGACTCTATTGCAGTCTGTTAGTATTTTCTCCATCAGGACATATCATTAACAATCCAAATGGATATATCACTGTGTCTGATATCATGCCAGATCTGTGCTGCATTTTTGACAGATACAATAGAAAGACATTTTTTCCATATGGAAATAGCTTCCTGTCTCTCACTAGATGAGACAAAACAGTGGTTTTGTTTGTATTTTTGAAATACAAAAGCTATTCACACTTTCAATAAAACATCTGAATTTTACCAAGCTCTCAAAAGGTTTTCTTTAGGATACAAATGGCATAAGTTGCTGGGAGCATTTACGGTGCTTTCCCTTTTTCCACTATACTGGCAACCATGATCTTTCATTCATGGAGGTTGCTAAGTACACAAAGCTGTGGTAAATGATGCTAAAGCATACGATACACCACAAATGCATCAGTAATAAAGGACTGCTTGACATCGCTGCTCTCTGTATTTCACAACAGAATCTTGTCATTTAGTCATTGTTATCCTCACTGATGCTTCAATTATCTCAGCTCAGATACTGTGTCACAGATGTTTGCTGTGAATAAAAAACAACGTGTAACTCTCACATATTAGATAAAGGCATTCCAGAAAATGTGTCATTTTAAGCAGAATGAATAATGTTATATAATGTTAAATTAATTCTTCACAACTCATAGTGAAACACTTCAGTTTACTCACCCAACTATTGCAACTTATTGTATGCCCTCCCCCAGGCTGTTTTTTCTCCATAACAACCTTGACAATACCCTTCCTTACTCTTCACTTCTTTGTTACTTAAATAAAATAGTTTATAAATTGAAGTCTCTGAGGCTATCTTTGAACATTTGCTATAAATATTAGATTTATATATAGATATAGCTGTATTGGTCTTTGTCATGCAGGTATATCAAATACAAATATGCCCAAATTATTAGTATAACTACCCTGACTGCAGTAAAAAGTAGACATTAATATTGCTTAGAAAAATATACTTCAAAAATGTAATTTATGTGATCTCCCTTATTGATGATGCAGTGAGCCATAACTGATGGCCATAAAAGATCTATCTTTATAAGTAAATGTGACACTGGGATGACACAAATTTATTAAGCAATGCCTGCTTCAGTTGTACGTTAAGTATGTATAAGTTCACCACATTATTATTAAGTTAATGATTACTATTCTTAAAACTGAATTCAGAAGCTACTTTTAATTATGGAAAGTAACATATTTCAAAAAGCAGAGACACAAAGACAAAAGGTGTTAAGGTATAACAAGGACCCCTAATAAGTGCCAAGCCTGATACTGTGAGTTCTGATACTTAAAAATAGTCTGCATTTCAAAGGCATAACAACAAATTATGAAAGCCATTTTAATCTGCTGGAGTATTTCTGAACTATGCATCTCATGATGTGAAGGCCTGACCACCATAACTCTCTGTATACAAACTCTGGAACTGTTTGACTTCAGAGTAGGAGAAGAATACTAGCGTACCTCAGACTTACTATGCAGTGGATCATAATTACAGTCCTCAGACATTAAAGAGGCACCTACATAAACAAGTATTGCTTTCTAAGCAAGTTACACTCATTTTTTACATTGCACATACACAAAATATGAAATCATGTAAGTGAATCATGTAAGTATCTGGAATTACAGATTCATTAGTCTAATGAGTCCTCTTTGCAAAGCCATGGAGCATATCATAACTGACCTAATTAGCTTTAATGTCAAAAATCTTATCAGACACAACCCCCAGCATTTTGGATTTATTAAGGGTCAATCGTGTCTGATGAATTTAGTGAACCTATTTTAGACTAGAAGGAAAATGACATTGGTAACAATTTGTACAAAATGTTATTTAATACCCCTTACACCCTTACACCCTTCTCTTTTACTATTTGAAAAAAAAAAATAGTACAGTATGATTTTAAGAACCTGTTAAACAGGTGAAACAACATTGATTTCAACATAGCTTTTACAGAAAGGTGTTTGTTAATGAACGTGTATTCAAACAGGAATGTTAGGGTCATGAGACCCACTAAAGGGGGAGGTGTTGTTATGTCATGAAATTATTACATTAAAAATAAATTAACCCGATACTGCATAATGACAGGAATCTTATATTAACTGTGTTAATGCATCTTATTCTAACATTTTATGTAATGACTTGGTAGATCAAGGACAAATTGCAGGTGAGGTGTTTCATTCCCTTAATGCACAATATCCTTTAGTTTCTTCAATTTCTGGAGTCCCCAAGATTCACAAACATATGAAGGATCCATTATAAGACCTATTGTTAATGTGAGCAGATCAAAAACACACCCCATTGCCAAATATATTGATATTAAACTTAAGCATATTTTGGAACTTTTTACCTACTTGTGTAAAGATTCATGGGACTTTTTACATAAACTCGACAAGGTGGTGTATTCAGAAGAACTAGTATTTCTTACAATTGATCTTATTGAATTATTTAATGTTTTTCCCCATGACATGGGTCTTGAATGGTTCCAAGAATTCTTAGTAGAATCAACTTCTTTTTCATCTTCAGAAATTAATACTCTTACTTTATTAATGGAAATAGAGCAACTATATTTTTTGAAGGACAATATTTTTTACAACTGAAGGTTGTGGAAGTGGTAGCTACGTGTGCCCCATTTGTTGCCATTATAGTTATTATTCAGTTGGAGAAAAAGTATATTATAAGAGATAAAATACAAAATTCCTGGTCCATGTCAATTTGTTTTTTGGATGATATATTTATTATTTGGAGAGAGCCTTGTAATAAGATAGAAGAATTTATTAATTATATTAATTCAACCACTTATTTTTTTAAATGTACTTACAATATTGGAATTAATAGTATTAACTACGTAGATGTCGAAGTGTCTAGGAATGGTAGGTCAGGCAGATTTGTGACTAACGTTTATAGGAAACTGACCTATACTTTATTTAATACTAACTGTCACCGTCCTCATCAGAAGAAGGGAATTGTAAAAGGCCAGGTTGCATGTTTAGCCAGAATGATTTTGGAAGTTGATGTATTTTTAATAGAATTTGACCTTATTTTAGAAATGCAGAAGGAGGTTGTATTAAAGAGAGATAAGGGAATTTATACATACTGGAAAGAAACTGGAACTTTTTTTATGTATGGGAACACTATTGACAAGGCTGGGCTCACGCCCCACATTGGTAATTTGAGGGGAAAGACTATTAAGAACTTCATAGAACTGAATAAGAATTCTAACCACATTCATTCTAACAAAAGTCATGGTACATTCAAATGCAGCTCTTGTCTGCAATGCAGACACATGTTTTGGAGGAATCTGTGGTGGTCAATAAAATGTTTATAAAAACACCCACAAAACTGCAACTCAATGGTGTTAGTGTACATAGCCTTATATAAAGTATGTTCTTGTTTTTATGCAGGGAAAACAGAGAGAAGATTTAGAGAATGCATATATAAGCATATGTATGATATTAAACACAAGAACTGTAAAAAGTCTTTATACAAACACATTCAGTCCTGGCGTATGCATTCAGTTTAATTTGCCAGGTCAACTCCCTATATTCAACTAAGTCTTTACAGGGAGACTCCCCTTCGATTGTTTTCAATTTAATCTAATACCATAAAAATTAAGAACGGGGAGGGTGCATCCTCACTGAGCATTAAGGTGACTATTTCTCAAGCATTTGTGCTGGGACCTCTGTTGTTTGGTATTTACTTCCCATATCTTCATATATGTCACAAAAGAATGTCTAGTTAAAAGTTAATGAATGGAGTCATCATCAAGTCCCCCCTCTGACATATAGGCACTGCGACTGGAGTTGGTGTACAAAAAAATAACGCAAACTCAATGCTAAAAAGAGCTTCAAGCACAGTTAACACACCCTTCTAACTGAGAAGGTAGTGAAAGACCTGGGTTCTTGGGTGGATACCTTCCTCAGATTTGACCATCATGTTGTAATAGTAATTAGGAAATCCTTTTAATTTGCATAACTCATAGCAAAAGGTATTTCCAAGAGATGAAAAAGAGTTGTGTCCTCCTTGTACTCCACAGTGATTGACCCGTCACTGAGTATAATGTCCCCTTTGGGATGTACCATACATAGGATGCCAAGCAATTAAAAGGACTCCTGAGGTTCTTAACTAATATGGTCTTATAAGGCCTAAGTTGCCAAGAGAAACTGGAGGTTTTATCTAAATATTCAGTATCATATAGACTCCTTATGGGTAATCTGTGCCTTGCTTGTAGCTGCATAAGGGATCCAGAAGTCCAAGAACTCTTATAGTGATAAAAATCAAACAGTGCAGCTAATACTAGGCCAGCCATCTAAATCCACTCTAACAAATAAATATAACAAGATGAAGGTATAGATTTTTTATGCAGCACTTGCCCCTTCTATAGATAAACATCCTCTCCAAATTAAGCTGTGAGACACACTGTCTACCTTTTAAAATGAGCTGAACTGGATGGGTATTCATAAATTCACCAATGGTATGTCTGGCCTGCCCCTCATCGAAAAGGGAGGCAAGGCCTAAGAGTGGGTACTGTTTAGGTAGAAATGGATCACTGGATCAATTGCCTTGTACTCCTATGCTCCTGTACATTTTGATTTACATGCACACCTGTCTATGCATGATTGCAAACACACACGGCTATATATCATGCATAAATGCAGGCATGGGTACATATACAGTTTATTCCAGTACAGATTAGCTGGTCTCAAACAGCTTATCATAATAGGTTTCATATTTGAATCAAAAAGCAATGGGTAGGACAACTGCTCTGAGTTTAATTCATAGTGTCGGTGAGCTGGATGTCCTTGTTTCCTTTCTGCTGTCACCTACTTGCTCTGCTTTTTGTAGGAGCCCACTAAAATTTCAGTAATCTTGAACTCAAAAAGACAGCTCAAAGCTCTCATACCTGTACCTTTAAAAGAGTACCACCATTGCCTAATGTTGCCCAATGAAATATTAGTGAATGACCACATGCGTTTACATGGCAGGGCTACTATAGTTCCTCATACTTACAACATATCTACAGGTCGTGAATTTATATCCTTGTAGTTGCAGTTCTTTAGATGCACAGACCTTTTTCATTAAGAATGGTATTGTGCAGGTTCTCAGATATGCCATAATGTAAAAAAATCTCTTACTACCTAGTAGGTTGAAATATATCATGCTAATAATAATATCAGATACCACCTTTTAGGATGTATGGCCTTTACCCATAGCTGCATGATAATAGTCCTTCTAAACTATGTCAATTTACAGCTAATGGCTCTGTATTAGTTTCAAAATTGTTCTGTTTTTACACTTTTATGTTTAATTACACTACTTGACCATGGATGAGTCAATCATAGGGAAACCCTAGCTTGATACCCTTTTATACATTATCTTAATACTTCTCTGTTTTAGCTGGCTTCCTTGAGTTATCTAACATTTTTTATATGAATCCATTTCTGCGTCAGTCTTTTAGCCTATTGTCACTCTGAAAGATAAAGTTAAATATCTAAGTATCCTTTACATTAAATGGACATGTTTCATCATAAGCATATTGAGTAAGCACATTCTGTGTACCCATTCATTTCCATGTGAATAAAATAGATAGTCCAGAAGAGGACAGAGTATATGTATATGTATATATATATATATATATATATATATATATATATATATATATATATATATATTTATTTATTTTTTCTATAAATGAACTTTTCAAATAAAAACAGAAGTACATTAATTTATGCACACACATACCATGCATGCATGGTATTCCCTCCAGTCTAACAACTAAATTCTATAATCACTGGAGAAATAAATTCAACTTTATTATGTTTACATCAGAATAACATTTTCAGCTGTCCTGTTAATATGAGCCATGTTTTATGGCTCAGTTTGCAATTGCTCATAGTATCACTGAGCAGTACACCAAATTATTTCCACAGGATAGTTCAACCTACCCTTTCTTTTCACATGTGATAACAAACTTTCTACTATTAAGCTGCATTTCCATTCCCTCTTGCTCATCTTCCAGAAGCCACGCTTTTATGTTATGCCTGGTTCTCTTATGCATCATCAAATACTAATATATCTTACCAGCATTCTTACATTCTAACAAGATGTCTGCTTCTGGACACCGGGAAATTGAAGAAATGTGACTTACTGTTGAAGGAGTTGATCAAACACAGGCAAATTTTAATATGCCACTTTTCTAGATGTTTTTAAATTTATGTTTCTGTTGGGTTCCTTAATTAAGGTGACTAACAATACACTCCCAAATGATTGTTTAAGCCACAACTGCAAAATGAATCCTTAACCCGGATGACCTGTTCATGGATGAGTATTTTCAGCTGCCCAATGTGTGCTATGCTTTATCCAGCTATGCTTTAGGTCAGAGAGCTACAATCAGCAGATTTCTCTGACCCACAATGCTATATTGAACTCTTAACCCAGATGGTACATACATGAATAAATATTCTGAACTGTGCCACATAGTGTATATTCAGCAATGCATTACATTACAGAACTCGAATTCTCACATTTCCATGACCCATAACTGCCTTTCTGATATTTAACCTAAAAGGCATATACATGAATATTTTGAGTTATGTGAAATGTATTATGCATTGCCCAGTTTTAATTTCAGTCACAACCCAAGAATCTGCATATTTCCATGATGAAAAATTACCTGCTAACCTTTATTCCATATGTCCCAGCATGTCAGCACTATAGTGCACATTGTGTCCTGTATATTATAAATATTTACTGAGCCGACACCCTTAACTCTATACTACCTCTTACCTGCTGACCCAATACCTAGTAATCTTTAAAACTTATGGCAATCACATGATAGCATCAGATGATATTTTCTGCCTCAGAACATTATGTCTAAAAGCTACACCACAACAAATGTTATTTGTCTTACACATCCAAAATTAGAGTTCAATCTTAAATAAGTCCCTACACAATAAACTAACAATACAATATCTCTAAATAACTGCATATGCAATTAAAAAATGAGAACAAGAAATTTCTGCTGTCTGTCCACTCCCCATATCTAAATTATACCCCCAGATAAAAATGTAATATTAAGCTCTTGCTCATAACAGAGAAAATGGTGCTAGATTAAATATATACACTAGCTGAATGGTACTCTTCCAGCTGAGTTACGCCTATATGTACTCCCTATGATGTCATACACGGTAACCAAAGAACATGTGTTTGGCACATTGTAACCAAAGGACACGTGTTTGGCTTCTTGCTCCTATACTTCCCTATGATAGTACCCAGGTGCACTGAATATATTGATTACATAGCCAATGCCCTATGTCCTAGATCAGGAACTTTATTCCTCTACCTACATACCCATAACCCCACCCACCCTTCAGTCAATGTATTTGTTTATTTATTGCTTTGTTGACGGGGTAGTTTGACTTGGCTGCAGCAGCCCCTTTTCAGAGGAGGCCCAAGGAGAAAAGTTCCAGTACAAAATAGGCAATTTTGAACAACAGAGGAAAATACAAAGCGTAAAGTTACAATATGGACATACAATAAACAATCTGCAATCAGTAAAATATAGGCATTATATATCAGCACAAGATAACTTGGCATATACAGTGAAGTTTAAAATGTCAAATTATAATATTGCATTTTTGGGTGAGAGAAATAAGAGAACGGTGGTGTGAGAGATATGAGCAGAAAGTAGAGAGGAGGTGAGGAAAGGTTAATAGTGTATACATTTATTAGGTAATATAGAGAAAAGAAAAGCTGTAGTGAAGTTTAGGTAGATGTAGAAGGTAGTGACTGCAAGATGGAATTTTGCTTGAGGGAAAAAACTTCTCAGGGGGTAAACACAGACAGTAGAAGTGGCAGTAAGGGCAAACAGATAGAAAACCTTAGGAAATGTAGATTGAGAATTTGCTTTGTTGAGGTATATGTAGGTAATGAATGTCTTAGGGCTATGGTAACCTAGCCTGGGGAGGTGCACAGCTCCCCACAACACAACAACATTGTTGGGCACAACAGAGCCTACTGTTCTAAACTGTTGTTTTAGCAAGTTTTTGTAGCTGGATAAGTTAGTTTGTTGTCTGATGTTGGAAATAGGTGTAGATCAATATGTGTGTATATGTCTTTAAGAAGTTATCTAAGGGCTTGCACAATTGTATAAATACTGAGAACATGTGGGCCTGACTGCCATTTTGTAGTAAGCTGTTGAGATGTAAGCATGTATGTCTGTCTGTATTGTCTGTCTGTTAATCAGTTTGTTTATATTTTATGATGCTGCTATCCATCCTAATGTGTTTTCATGTAATAACGGATCTAAACAAACTGGATTAAGAGGGACGAACCAGAATGGGATCCAGTTTCTCCAGATCTGAGACCGAGAGGCATTCAGTTGAAAGTGGAGGAATATAGAGGAGTGGATCATCCCTACTACACGTATAATTTACAAAACAGGTTAGAAACAAATTTCAGAAGTTAAAAACTTGCTCAAATGATTCCTTATTCGCAAAATATGAACTGAAGCATATAGAATGCTCTAAATGATATTTAAGTAAACCAAAATGTCTGATACTGTGACATATTGATAGAAATATTCAAATCACTAAGGAAAATGTTTGAAATAAAGTCCAAATTGCATAAAACAAATGAAATTAAGAAAATGACTGCATTTTTGCTCTGCACATATTTTTTGTATTAATTAAAGCTATCCAGTTTATCAGAAATGTATGAAGTGATCACGTTTGTGCATTATTAGAGTACAGTTATTTTGCAAAATACAGCCATTTCAGCACATATTTCACAAAATAAAGTATTTTGAAGAGTTTATTGTGCATGTGTATGCTACTGCAAGCTGCTGTGAGAGAGCTTGTTCACATATAATTACAAGGGCCATATTTTCAGTGTTTGTGCATAATTTGTTGGCATGAAGGACAGATTTTGAAAGCCAGGACCACTTGTGTTTGATACTAATATTGCAGAGAACTGGAGAGTGTTTGAGCAAGGGTACAATATTTTCATACAGGCTGCATTTTATGATAAAGATGATCATACAAAGGCATTCATTCTGCTTAATTTAACTGGGTCAGAAGCCATTGAAGGGGAGCATTCATTTGTGTATGCACCTGCTATCTTTGGAGGAGAGGGGGAAACCATCATACTGTTGTACTAACTGAGTCAAGGGAGGATCCCAAGTGCTTAAAACATAAATTTAGAAAAATGTGTAACCCCCAGATTAATATTACAATGGAAAGGCCTTATTTTACAGAAGGGATCAAATGCCTGGTAAAACTTTTGCAGCATACATAACTGATTTGAGAAACAGAACTAAAATGTGTAGATTTGGTGACAAGCAGTGAGTTGATAAAAGACAGACTTGTGTGTGGTATTAAAAGTGATGTTGTGAGAAAGATTTTGCTTTGTGACAGTGATTTAACTTTGAATAAGGCTATTGAGATTTGTTAGATATACAAGCTCCCAGAAAAGCACACAAATATGTTTACAAATGAGAAATGCATGCTTCCAGTAAATTTTAAAGCCCAATTCAATTGTATGCAGCATGTGGTTAAGAGAAACAGGCCAAAGCTCATGGCAGCAACTGTAACCCCTGGAGCACTCAATGGTAAACCCCAGAGCTTTCTAGCAAGTTCCAGAGTTCACACAGTCTCAGTGAAGCACCAGAGTGAGTTAGCAAACAAGCATAAGAGTGGGGGTAGACAGGTGTTTCATTGCTAACTGTCGTAATTGTGGTAGAAATCATGAATCTAAAAGAGAAAAGTGCTTACCTTTTGGTCAACAATGCCACAGATGTGATAAGTGGAATCATTTCAAGAGGTTTTGTAAATCAAAAGACACATTATTTTATCAAAAGAGAACATTCCAAGAAATGAGTCGATCAATTAGAAAGCTGTGACCTTACTGTTTATGTTGATGGTGTGTCAGTGCTTAATGAAACAGTCAATGCAGTAGATTTATGGTCAAAGAATGAGGTATTTTGTACTGTTTGGATAAATGGAAAACCCATAGATCTCAAAGGTGATACTAGTTCAAAGTGCAATGTTATGTCAGCAGAAACATTTGCTAGAGTATGTGCTGGCGATAAGCTTGATTTGGCAAAGTGTGTGAAGCTTGTTGCTTATGGTGGTGAAGAAATTCAGACTGAAGGTTTAGTAGTGCTTTCATGTTATTCTGCTGGGAGAAGCTACGACTTGTTATTTTATGTGGTCAAGAGGCATATACAACCATTATTAGACCTCAGAGACAGTTTGAAAATGGGACTGCTTTCATTTAACAAGGAAGTCTACCAAGTTAACTTGAAAGACCGCTATTCTAATTTTGCCAAGTATTTTTTCTCTACCTATGCTGATCTCTTCGAAGACAAAGTAGGCAAGCTTCCAGTTGTGTACTCCATGAAGTTAGACCCAGATGTCAGCCCAGTTCTCAAGCCAGCCTGGAAAGTTCTGGTAGGCATGCAGAACAGAGTCAAAAGCCGAGCTAGATAAAATGGTGCAACAAGCTGTGATTTGTCCAGTTGATGAATCGAGTGAATGGGTATCCTCCATGGTGGTAGCTCATAAGAAAGGCTCAGATGCCATCAGAATATGTGTTGATCCACGAGATTTAAATAAGGTACTGAAAAGACCTCATGATCCAATGCACGCAGTCAGAGAAGTCACTGCTCTTATGCCAAATGCCACATTATATTTGTTTCTAATGTCTATATTAATGCATGCCTAACTCCAATCTCATTTTCATTTGTGGGCAATCTTTTTAAGAGGGAGGAGGTAGATCAATGTGTGTGTAAGTCTTTAAGAAGCTATCTAAGGGCTTGCACAAGTGTATAAATACTGATCACATGCAACCCTGACTCCCATTTTGTAGTAAGCTGTTGAGATGTAAGCATGTATGTCTGTATAGTCTCTGTTAATCAGTTTGTTTATATTTTATGATGTTGCTATCCATCCTGATGTGTTTTCATGTAATAAAGCATCTAAATGAACTACCCTACCTGTTGATCATCTGTACTAAGAGGGACTAGCAACAGTAGGGAAAGAATTCCAGATTTTTGAGGCATAATTTCAATACAAGGGCAGACCAGCAGAGTTATGGGTAATAGGGAGTGATCTGTGGAGTGTACTGTTCATACAGTGGTGTAAAGTTCGACTAAGGCTTGCAGTGCAGGACAGTTTTGAGGTTTGTAGATAGTATTATAAACAGTTTCTAACTGTGTAATAGAGAGAGAGAGAGCAAGCATGTGAAATAAGTAACAATTACCACACAATTACTCACCAGTAGTAACCCAGACTTGTTTATACCCAGATACCCAATAGCAAAATTAAGACAAAGGAAGAACTTTCATCCATATTGAAGTTGCTCTTCCAATGCATGCACTCCCATGTATATAGGAAGAACTGGTTTTATACACACTACTCAGGTTCCATTTTCAAAAAATTCTCCCTCCTTCTTACATGTTTCCCCTTCTAACAATATTCTGGTAGTGTAAAAATATACCACAAAAATGCATGGAGTTTCTGTATAGTGTTAAAGCTCTCCATAGATAGACTTTCATTTACTTTTCCATCATAACTATCATGCTAAAGCATGTAACAATGACATAGCTACGTCATTTAGCTAGGACATCCCATACCATGTTCCCACATAAAGATGAAGGAAGAGTAGCATTCATTTTTTTCAAAAACAATTAATTGAATTGTACAGTCTTGTTAAACTTTAGTAAACTCAAAAATTCTTTTGCCAATATTAAAATAAACAATTATTAATGTATGATCGTGGACACTGTCTAAATACCACAAGGTTCTGCACAGTCCTCTGCTAAGGCTACACTGACAGGGTTCACAACTAATGTACCAAGTAAAATAATTTATGAGAGGATTTTAATATTGCGTGGTTAGAAGCTACTGGTCAGAGATCATACTTTTCGTTTAGTGTTTCTGGACTACCACAGAATATTCAAATGATCACCAGAACATTTAAAACATCAGGGAATCCTGCTAATGTAACTTGTGCCATCATCACTCAATTCTACTATTAATCCTTGTCCTGTATTCTCTCCGTCGAATCATGTAGTGGTCTCAAAAACATTCACTGCAACTCATTTAAGAGCAAAAGAACTTTAAAACACATTTCTATCACCTCAAGAAAATGTCTGGGACCCATAAAAACTTCACGTCTGGATGATGCAGTCTGTTGCTTGAACAAATATTTTTCTTAATGTTCTAGACTATCTATTCACAGCTACAACTAGAAAGAAATGGGTCAAAATTAAAGCTGTCCCAGGCTAATTAATGAAAACAAATCTCTCAGGTTTGCAAGAAATCATGCCTGGAAAATTTCATTATGAAAACTTAAAAAAATCTTGTTCACTATATCAATACCAATGTCCTCATCTAAAGGCACGTTATACTTTGATAGGTAGCTAAGAGACAAGCGACTCAGAGGACCATTGAGGAGACTAGCACAATTTCCCAATTGCCCTAAAACTCTGTTTTATTAAGTAACTTTCTCAGAGTCTTAGAGAAGGCAGATAAAAGCTGAAATAAGCTAATTCTGGGCTACACGAATCATCATTTTAACAGCTAATATCCTTAATACTCTAAACTAACTACAAGACATTTGTTTTCTGTCAGAGCATTATACTGATTAAGTTATTTGGTGACATGGAGAAATACAGATTTTTCTAGTACCCTGGCCAGTGGGCTTAGAATGCTAACTCACCTGTAGTTGTACAGTTTGATATGCTCTCCCACTTTATAAATGGTAGAGAAATTGGTGAGGAATTGCCTTATACAAGCTAGCTAGCTAAGCAGATTTGTCCTGACTGAGATACTGACAAAAATATATTTGTCAGCATAGTGGCGGGAAGGAACATTCATGTTCTTAGCTGCTTCAAAAATGCTGGTGCAGAATTATCAGGGGATGCTGTCCAATGTCTTTTCCCTTTACAAGTGAGGATGTGAAGACATCAACTGTAATCATAAAGTGTAACTTAGTGCATGACAAGCTTTCTGGTAGCAGGCATTCCCATGTTAATTTTATTCACTTTTATTTCTTGGATACAAATTGATCATTGCTTCTGCAGAGTTGCACTTGTTTGGCTAATTTCCTTCTAAGGGTATTCAGTTTCCACCATTAGTAATACAATTGTTACTAATGTGTGTGGTCTGTTTCAGACTTACTGGGAATTCTGGAATAAAATGGCATAAAGTGAAAAAATGGCTAAGTCTTGTAGCACACGACTCATAGGAGCACTTTAAATGTCATACCCAGCTGAGCCAGCATTCACTTTTAATATCAGACGCAAGTACTAAAGAAGTCAAATATTTCAGTATATGGTATTTTTGGAAAACTTTTGCCTTCTAGATATACAAATGTGGTAAAGAGTTATAGAAAAAGATAACATCCTTTCAAGGGAGTTTATCAGGCCAGTGATTAATATAGAAAAATATAATTGATACAATTTAGAAAAACAGTAACAAGCACTGTGGAAAAATACTGTTAATATGTTTGCCTCCATCCTGCTGTGATCATCAGTCTATTTTCATATATTTATCCTCACACCTGACTTTCTAGGGTGAATACATGCTTAAACTTCCTAAATACCAATTCAACACTTAAACACACAGTCAAATGAGAATAGTCAAGAAAACAAAATCTAATAAAACTGATTGTAAGACTTAAAAAAATATTTTTTGATGAGATTCACTAACCATTCATCCCAGCATGAAGGACTGTGCCCCATACCCAGCTATATATACTTATTAGATTAGAGGTCACAGGGATAACCATTCACCCCACCATGATGGACTGTGCACAGTACCCCAGCTACTTATATGTGTTAGGTCAGAGGTCACAGGGCTAAACATTCACCCCACCATGAGGGACTGTGCCCCATACAAAGCTACATACTTATTAGATTAGAGGTCATAGGGATAACCATTCACCCCACCATGATGGACTGTGCACAGTACCCCAGCTACTTATATGTGTTAGGTCAGACATCACAGGGCTAAACATTCACCCCACCATGAGGGACTGTACCCCATACCCCAGCTACTTATGTGTGTTAGGTCTGAGGTCATGGGAATAACCATTCAGCTCACCATGAGAAATGGTCCCCATACCCCAGCTACTTATATGTATTAGGTCTCAGGTCATGGGACTAACCATTCACCCCACCATGAGGGACTGTGCCCCATGCCCCAGCTACGTATGTGCGTTAAGTCTGAGGTCATGGGGCTAACTGTTCACCCCACCATGAGGGACTGTACCCCGTACCCCAGCTTCTTATATGTATTAGATCAGAGGTCACAGAGAATAGGCTGAGATACTGTCCTTGTGGACATTACTGTTCATTATTGTGCGTTACTGTTCACACCTTTGAGTATTAAACAAAAGTATTGCAAAGTTATAAGTTATACCTTGCTCACATCTATGACACCAGAGATATGGGGTCAGAAGTGAGAACGAAAGATTATAACTGTCATCTAGCAGGAGTTAGGGGTTTCTTTTCTTGGGTGCTCCTAATTGCCCTAAGGTCCCTGTCTAATGGTCAGAAAGTGCATTGTAGAACCCACAATGCTGAGGCCATTGTGAGTCCATGTTTTTGTTCACTCACATATCTCAGCTAAACACTCCTTGTGAGGGTTTCATATCCTGAGTCTCCATATAGGGTTCTAGCAGCATGACTCATCCAGTACTCCCCACAGGATGGACACTTGTTCCCACCATGCCCAATACACCACCTATGTCCAGTCTGTTAGTCAAAGTCAGGTCATTGGGAGCACAGTCATGGCCAAAATCTCTACACCACAGAAACAGCCAAGCACCATAGTAAAGGTGACTACTTCATTCGGGAATCTGAACATTCCATTAGCTCTATAGGTTCCTGCTTGATATATGCAATTTGTACACTTTTATGAGTAACAAACATGACTCAGCAATAGATTTTATCAGCCTAAGATTTAGTGACAAAAATATATTCTGCATCCAAATGTTTGCTAATGATTTGAGCTAGTGGCCACTATGATTATTATTATTATTATTATTATTATTATTATTATTATTATTATTATTATTATTATTATTATTACAAACACAATAGAGATATGTGGAGTTATGGCATCAATTGTATAAGAAACAACTACAAGAAAAACCTTGCCAAGCTAGAGTTTTCTCTGTGTGATACCTTAAACTTCCTGTAATAGAGGCCCATAGGATAAAAACAAAAAAACCCTTAAGTGTTTCAGCTATATGGCTTCTGAATGTCCATGACTTTTTACTTTTTTCTTTTTAAGTCTTTGTGGATACATCTAGACCAATAAAGCCAAACCTCAGCTGGTTTGTCTGTGTGAGCTTTTTTTTTTCAAATATTTTAATTTTTCTTCTTCTCTTGTATTCTTTGCATATTTCAATTCCAGTCATTTTACAAGCCACAATTCAGTTACATTGTAGAGGAGCTACAGTCATCTTTAGGTACATCTTGTTGCAAGAGAAATTTCAGTCTTACAACAAAATGCACAATGTAGGTAACACCCTATATACAATATATACAAGTGCTACTGAAAATCAACTTCTGATTAAGATTTGTGTCACAATTTACATAATATTCATAATTGCTACTTAAGAGGTTTAGATTAGATACAACCTCATGAAAGAATATCCCCAGGATTTAATAAAATCTGTATAGTCATAGTGTAGAGCCTACATAGAGGGTACTGTGGCCATGTACATGATTTCCACTTGGTAGCGCACCGTGCATATTAATGGAGGTGCATTACTGAGGGAGAGCCAAAATCCATAGCACTCATAAAATCAACTAAGGCCAATTTTGAGAGAAAAATTGCCATGGATTCAAAGGACAATCATAAGGCCTTTTTCAGCTATGTTAGGAACCTGGGTGGAAACTCCCAGATATGCTCAGAATTAGTCCAAAATTATACAAAAATCACTGAACCCACAGACATTGCCAATATACTGGCAGACAGCTTCAGTGCAAACTTCACTAAAGGAGAGATAACTATCCCAGCCGAGTGTAGCCTCCCGGACATCTCAAATAAGCTAAAAACACAGCATCAATGGGACCGATGGTGTAAATGAGGAATTAAAAGGCAGCTGTTTAATCTCAGCCTTACCACAGGATGCAACTGTGGTCCCACTCCACAAAGCGGCTCGCCGACCCTGACCCTGGTAATTACCATAACAACAAGTCTAGTCTGCAAAGCTATGGAGAGGATCATAATGGAGCTCATAAACAAAGATATAGGGGACTTGCAGACATTGGACCCGACCCAGTTTGGCTTTGTCAAGGGAAGATCATGCCTTTTGAACAGTCACCAAGGCCATTGATGAGGAAAGGCAGTCCATACAGCCTACCTTGACCTTGCAAAGGCTTTCACACACATACCCACCGGGTATTGTAGAAAAAAAACTTACAAGCTTAAATTAAACCCATATGTCACAAGATGGGTTGCAAACTGACAGAACCCACAGGGTTAGAGTTGCTGGCGCTGTGTCAGACTCCAAGAGTACAGGCCAACATGGGAGGACTTTGGCTGACAAAGTTTGGACACGGATATCCTTCAGAAGGGACTCACGAAAAACAGATAGCTGGTGCAGAGCCATGGCCTGAAGTTAAACACCCAAAATGTATAGTCATAGGTGGCAATCCACTAAGCACAGAAGAGGTTATCAGGGACCTGGGGACCCAGGTTGACAGCCTTTCTTTTGACACTCACATTGCTAAAGTGGTTAGAAAGACCTTCTACATTGCCCACCTGATCATGAAGGGATTCACATCCAGATCTAGTGAGGTCATTGTTGGATGTATCTCACCCGACATCTGCAGCAATTGGAGAGACCCCAAAAGTTCCTCACCAAAGGATAAAGGGACCCAAAATCTGTCATATGCTGCCAGATTGAAGAAACTCCAGCTCTATTCAGTCGTAATGGACATGCTCCACCTCAAAAATCCAAATCCACCAAAACCACTAGAGCGACTCTGTTCAAGAGAAATCTAGACCTGTGGATGGGAGATCGTGGTTTTACCCGAAATCATCTCTGTGTCACTGCTGGACAGAGGCACAACAAACTAATGGGCACAGTATTTTTTTTATATAAGGTGGTGAAGCCACAAAAAAATTGGGCTAGGCTTATAAATGCCTTAGGGCAGATAGCCTAGTATAAACCTATGAACCTATGAACCTATAAAACGGTTACTGAATCAGTGTAGGGAGTGTGTTACTAAGTCTGGAGATGAATCAAAGTGAAATAAATCAATGTATTGATATGTATTACATATTTTTTCTTTTATGTTTGCATGGCACAGCACAATGTGTAGCAATAACCAAAGGCCAGACATCTAAAAATAGAAACCAGATACATTTCATTATGAATGCAAAGGTCAAGTTTAAGTATAGCAAAGCAGGTTTGCACAGTCTGGTGTGGTGCTCAGTAGTGCTTAAACATAGGTGAGAGGTATATGTAAAAGTATAGCAGCAGTGTGCACATCCATGTAGCCAAATGATTAGAGTGATAGCCATAGGTGCAGGGTTTGAGTACATAGAAGGGCTATTAAGCATTTATTTTCCAATTACAAATGATACCAATTATTTTTAAATACTGATGTGGTTCACTCAGCTAAGCTCCACTAAGCCCTGCTAAGCCATGCCAATCACTGCTTAAACTAGATCCATTTTAGCACCACTTGGAACTACACAGCTCCTCATAGCTGGTTTATGCAGTCCTAAGCATTGTAAGTTTAATAACTGCTGAGCTGGGATCAGCTGGTTTCCACGGTGCTAAGCAGTGCACTGCATTTTTAAAAACTGCCCAGTGGTGTTAAAGTGTAGGAAAACAGGGTATATTAAGTGCAATAGGTAGGAATACTGCAGAATCCATTGGAGTTCAACCTGTGAGGATACTATGGCAGGTGTTGGAGAGGGTACGCACCTTCAGGCACAGTGGTGGAGCATTGAGGAGTCCAGGATCATGGTCGGACTCCTAGTTAAAAAACATGAAGACTGGCTCATGCAGGGTGGTTACTGGGGCTCAGAGTACAAATCAGAAGCAGCCTGGGATCAGCTGGCAAGTGACCTCACCAGTGCAACTGGTATCCCCTGTACAAGGTGAGTAGTGTCGTCACCACCATGACAACCTGAAAAGAAGGAAGGTGGCTGTCTTGGATGTCTGGGTGCAAGAATTCTGGGTGGGCAGTGCTCCACAAAGTGTGTAAGTATGTTTACCTGTGTTTCACCAATATTTAACCTTGAATGTCTGCTAAACTGGTATGCATAATGGTGTGCTTCTCTCCCAACAGCTGCAGAGGTGAGAGCTCACAACATCAAGGTGCATGCAGGGTGCCTGGCCAGGTTGCATCATGAGTGTGGTGAGTACAGATGTATCTTCCAATCTATAGTCATATAAGCAAGAAAGAGTAAAGCATTAACTGCCATTAGGTATACAAACAGTATTGATTGTAATATAATGAATGTGGTCATAGACCTGGACTGCAATAAGTAACTACTGCCACATGTACTACAATACGCAGGAAAGATTAAAGCATTAACCTTGATTAATTACATGAAATAAAGTTTCTATCTCAATAACTGTGGAATTACAGCTGTATTGCAACACTTGCATTACATTAACTGTTGGTCAATAAAAACTTGAAAGTATACCATTAAATGCATGAAGGCATCTATAATGAACTCGTGTGCAATACTTGTGAAATGAGAGCTGATATTTCAACACAGTAACAATATATTGTGTACACCTGCAGTTTGTTTAGTAATGTATAGGTTACCTAGTCTCTCTGCCACGATTGCATTTCATGCAGCTGTGTCCAACTGTCACTGCACTATATTATAACACTGTAGTATTAGTAGCAGGTCATATTTTGTTTCCATGTTAGCTCTAGGACAAAATCAGTCAGTCAGATATCAGCAATGACTCAGTAGCTCAGTTTGTTAAATGCTGTGTTTGAATTATATTTTGTTAGACACAGCCCATGGTTTGAATCCAGTTCCATGTACTAATAACTATTTCTGAATTACATATGTTATGACGACAGATATTCTTTCCACAGGGATTACTGGTAAATGGGTTAGGTAGCCCATAGTATGTGCAAATACTTGTTTGCTTAGATGTCACAGACTGTTGAAATCATTCTCATGAATGTGCTATTTTTATCCAGACAATAAAGACAACAGATTCAATAGTAACAAACTTCTTCTGGCTTTTCCCGGTTAGGGGTTGCCACAGCAGATCACCTGTCAGCTCATGATTGGCAGTGGAGTTTTACAGTGTTGAGTTGCCAACCCAGTGCCCAACCTTCCACAGAAGGCACACACACACACACACACATCGGGCCAATTTACAGGTTCCAATCCACCTGCAGCATGTCTTTGGGATGTGGGAGGAAACTGGAGCCCCCGGAGGAAACCCACGCGACCACAGGGAGGACATGCAGACTCTGCACAGAAGGCACCAAAGCCGAGGATTGAACCAGAGAACCTCTTGCTATGAGTTGACAATGCTAACCACTGCACCACCGTGGCTGCCCCGTTCAATAGTAACAAACTATAATAAAATAAATGAAATAAAAAAATGAATAATAACAGATATCATTCTTTCCACAGGGACACAGGTAAAAGGGTGAGCTAGCTCATAGTATGTGTAAATAATTGTTTGTTCAGCTGTCACACACTGTTGAAATCATTCTCATGAATGTGCTAGTTATCCACACAATAAAGGCAACAGGTTCAATAATAACAAACTACATTAAGATAAAAGAAATAAAATGTGTAATAAAGGTATGGCTGTATTCCTGAAATGTCTAGTAAAGGCTGATGCAGTCAATAACTGCATGTCATACATATGTCCCCTGCAGTCAGTGATGTTAGGTATGATCCCCATGCCTGTCAAGCACGGCATGATAGTTGTGTACTCTCTGTACTGTACACATGCATGTCTCTCAAGTGTTATGTTGTCATGGAATGTAATTGCTGTTGTGTAATCCCTCTGTCACAGATGTATCATCAACATGATTATATTTCAGTATCAAATTAATAGTATATTAGCCCACAGTACGACTTGGTAGTTATATAGGTCCACTTGATGTGCAAGTGTTCTTTGTAATTGTGTACCTGCAGGTGTTACTGCTTGGCCCATAGTGTCCCATGTGGATAGCTTAAGAGGTGTGTATGTGCTACAGCAGCTATAGGGCACATTTACAACTAAAGAAAGGACAGACCTGTAGAGTAGATACCATTACTGTTGTCAACTATGTAGCCCATGATGGTATTAATGGACTGTATTTCTCTCTCTTCCCACCCCTTATCTTCACATATTTATTATTGTTATATATTGGTTATGGTTTACTATTAACATATGTTGCTCCAAAATCTGTATTTTGTGCATGTGTTTTATTAATGTTATGCATTTATATGGCTGCATACTAACATAGCTTGTTGAATTACCTATTCTGTCGGCCTTATGCCGTAACTGTTACTGGCATGCTGTTAATATACTGACTGTTCTGTTATTTATTGTTGTCTTTCACATAATATGCATTTAACTGTAATGGGGTTATGTACAATGTTCTGGCATGCTGTTATTGCTAACAATGGTTTTGTTCATAACTCACCTGAGTTTATTGCTCTACTTCCATACCCACAGCATGTTTGGGTAGGCCGGTTCCTGGTTATCTGCCTACCCTACCTCAGCCGGCCATGACACTGGGTACCAGCTTGTCTGGGACTCAAGTCAGTGGTGCCCCCTCCACTGGCCCTGCACCATCTTTGGGTGGAACCACCTCAGGGGACAGGGCCCGTCCTCCCCCCTGGGAGTGGGGGCATCACCCAGAATCAACTACCGGCCGTGGTGCACAAGATCATCCATAAGAGTTATGAACAACACCTGTGCCAGATTGAGGGCAGACTCAGCTTACAATGAAACACTGGCAACTGGTTCAGGCAAATAAAACTGTAGACTCCAGATGAAATAAGTGTATTTAATGGATAAAATAAAGCACTTTTCATCCAGTATATTAACTTGAACTTCTTCAGATAAAAAACAAGTACAAATTAGAGTTTTAAATACCCCTCCCATTTCTCCCATGTGACTGTTCAGTAGTAAGCTTTTAAAGGAACATTACTACAATACCATCCAAGGTCATTCTTCACTGTTAGATAGGTATAAAAACATTGTAAAAAGTCTCAATTATTTAACCTATGTAAAATATTATTTAGAAAAACATTTTATAAAGCACATATATTAAAATATATTTTAGAGCATATTTTAGAACATTTATTTCCTCAAGTTTTTCAGTTTTAGCATACAGTGAATTGAGCATGTCATTCAATCCCGGGGTAATATATGTGTTCAAACAGTCTTCCCACAGTAATTCTAACTGCTGAATAATTACTGTTAGGGGTGCACCCCTTGGGTCAGTGCAAACCTGTTCTATTACCCAGTATTTGAAAGTGTGGTTAGGGTTTGCACTTACATGTCTAGCTAGTGCATTCTCTGTTTTTTTTTTTTTTTTTTTGAAATGCTGTATGTATGTTCGTAAATCCTATCTTTTAGTTTACATTCTGTCTTGCCTACACACATAGTTGGCATAAAGCAAGATAAACTAGCATTTTGGATTGGCAATTATATCTATTACTGCTTTTCAAAACTTTGCCATTAATTTCTACACTCCGTCCTTCCTGTATGTATTTGCAGTATGGGCAGCTAAGACATTTAAACATTCCAGGATTTTTAATTATGGTGGATCTGCTAACCTCCAATAAGTTTTTCAAGTTCTTCCCTTTCCTAAATATAATTTGGGGGCTTGTGTTTAGTTTGCCCATTATTTCCCTGTTGTCCAATAATAAATTTCCGTTTTTGTTTTGCATGTTTCTGACACTATTGGCTTCAGGGCTAAACGTTATGACAAGTCCAATTTTGAAATTAATGCTGGCTGTGTTTTCTGCATCAATATTTTGGGTTGCTTTTGCTGGTTTCTAAATTATCTTTTGTTTGTTCAACTCCCAATATCGGTTTACAAAAAACATTGTTTTTTTTGTTTGTAACTTCCTCTATTAACTCATTCAATAAAGTTGTAGGATAAGCCCTCTTTTGAAACATGTGCTTTAAATTAATACACTCATGTTCAAATTCTAAATCAGTGGTAACCATTCTCGCTGCTCATACCAGTTTCCCTTTCACCACTGATCTTTTTTGGTGAAAGGGATGAGCACTTGAATAGTGCAAAAAAGTGCCTGAATATGTGCTTTTTCTATATATTTTTGTACTGTATTCTCTCTTGCTGGCTTTCCTGAGGAGTATATCCAAATAAAGGATTTATTGGTTATAAGTAAATGTGAATTGTAAAAAGTTAGTACTGGTATTACAGTAATTCACTAATTCACTAGCTACCATTACATCTCCTTTGATTATCATGAATATATCATCCAGGTAATCTGTAAAGAAAAAGATAGGCCCTTGTCTACTACAGCACAGTGCATTAGCCCACTAGGCCACTCCAGCTCTAAATTAAAACAGATGTTTCCAGCAACATATACTTATTACCACTGACACACTGCAAATATATATAATGAGACAAATGGGAGTGTACTTGCGACTGTGATGCAGACACTACACCAGTACACAGCCAAATAAATAAAAATGTGTGTACATGAGGCCTGGTATAACAGGTATATATGTCAACTGTACAGACTGCTGCAGAATGTCCACAGTTTTGCTCCCTACATTTGGCATAGTTTCACAAAAACATATCTTTCTGGTAAAATACTGGCAGGTCCTTAAAGACTGAGGTTAGAAAATCATGACAAATATTTGGGTGTCACACTTCATACCCTTCATAAAACACATGCTAATGCAAATCATGTGTCACAGACTGTATGCATGCACATATATCTTGCAAATAAACCTACTGCAGCACTGAGTTACTAGCTCAGTCTGTTAAATGTCTTGCATACAGTTGCATTTTGCCACCCAGTCCTGGGTTCAAATCCAGTGTGTTGCACTTCAATTACATTCTTGTGAATCCAGCACATAATGACTGAGTCATGCCATTTTAGCCAAAACGGGTGGCTGCAACTGAATTAACTGCTCCCATGTTTGCAAGTCAAAGACCTGTAGGTAGGGACACACTGCACATATTCATATAGCCTACCTGTATGTTACCTATTACTCTCTGATTGGCACTGTTACATAACAGTTGTACCTAAAGCACATGCTTCAACTGGACTGTTATGGGTCCCTCACCCTGGCTCTGCTGTAATGACAGAGTTGACTCCGCTCCCTCCACGACACATACAACTTGCTGTCCTTCAAAATATTTGCACTCCTTCTTATGTGTCGTAGGCTGCAGCAGCAGCTGCAGCCTGCAACATATGCAGTTGTATGTTAAGCTACCTGCTACAGACCTACCATGCCTCACAACTACTTAGAACAAGGACTCCAGACAACACCCATACATAAAGGGGTGGGGGAGGTAAAGGTCGAGCGACAGGGACATGTTTCACAGTTTCTAGAAATATAGTAAGCTGAGAGACTAGCAGCTGTTGCTAGCAGCTGAGAGACTAGCAGCTGTTACAGCAGCTTGTATATTCTAATGAGTATGATGTCTGACACTAACATGTCTCTTCCACCTTACAGACTTCAACCCACAATGTTTAACACTGAATTGCCAGATAATCACAATGTCATTTGACAATGGCCAAACATAGCATGCAAAACTGTGGGCATACCTCAGAAATCTCAACAGTGGACAGTATTTGAACCTACCTTCTGCAATACTGTAGTCTCCACTCCTCATTAATGTCCATCTGCAAGACTAACAAAAGGGCCAAGGCCTATATGAATGCCTGAAATATTGCACTGTGGTGCCATGTCATTGGCTAATGAAAGTGCAATCCAGCTGTTTTGAATACAATTAGCAAGTCTTAGCCACAGACAGGTGCAAAGGCAATTACCTGTTAATGAGCATGACATACAAAAGGCAAGCAACTGCCTATGGAAACAGGTCTGTATGCTGCTTTACCAAGACAGAGTATGATTTAGCAAGCTTTTTTCTTGAGTATTTCTTCACAAAAGGATTATGTCAGTCTAGCAGGTATGTCATACAAGTCCTCATATAATGGGATGCAGATGGAGGATGCAGTTATGGGGAATAGGAATTACAGCAGTAGGCCTGTAGTACATCTCTGGGAATGACATGTTGGAGATACTCTGCTATCCAACAGCTAGAGGCATGCCTCTCAACTGTGCCATCTGTAAATGAAAACATAGCTATGGCCCTCTTACTCCTTCCTATATTGCTTGGCTCCTGTATGAAAACTAATGGATTGTGAGTTAGGTATAGTGACAGTATGTAAGGGTGGACACAGCTGTCATATCACATGCTGTACTGTCATTCAGCTCCTCTCAGTCAGTGAATGTGACACAGGAATAGTTCAGACAATGTAAAGGTGTCCCTGACTATCCGTGAGGTAAGCTGGCTAGGTCACTGTTTTGTCAACATTCGTATTTCATCACTTGAGAGCTATAGCTAACATACCTGGTAACCCCCTACAGCAGGAATTCAGGTCATAGCCACTATTAGTCTGAGGACACAGGCCCAGCCTCAGTGACAGAGTGTACATATTGGTCATACAAAGTAAGAGTATGAATAGAGTAACAGATATTACTGTAGCATACATTTTTCCTGAGGCTTCTGGCATGTGATGGCATCTTCTCTATATTCTGACAACAACCATCAATTATTGGCCAACCATTTGCCAGACATCCACATGGTTGTGCCAACAGGACCACATATATCAGGCACATGTACACATTCTGCAAACATCTGTGTACTGGACAGGTATGATGGCTATAGGGAAGATATACTACAGCAGGTTCGCATTGCTGTCTGTCATTGTGGCACACTGGTGTTGCTGGACTGTCCCCATATACTTGTAATAACACACATCTATTTGTCTGACAGTGGCTGAATGACATAGTAGTGGGACTTTGCCCATAGGGGACACACCACAGTAGATGTCATTGATGATTGTGGAGACATACAGCAGACTATGTCATGGCACACAGGGACATAACCGGTATTGCTCCTATGTTGGTGAAATACATAGTGTGTTGATACACTGTGGGGTATGACGAGGGAGGTAGCAGTGGATAGTGCAGGCCATTTTAGTTGCGTGGGGTCTGCACACAGTGGATATCCATGTATTCGGTCCTGTGATATCTTCCCATCTTGATCTCTTTCAGGACAGATGTATTGAAGGAGGCACCCACCATTTTAAGACACTGAAAACAATGTTATCCTGGATGGCCTCAGACTGAATCATAAAATTCTGCTATCCAGGAGTCACCAACATTGTGAACAACATGCAGCATTGTGGGATGACCTTGTCACAGCAGTCCACCAAATAGGGCTGCAGGACAAAACCTATGAACAGGTCCAACACTGGGCAACAGATATTGTCAATGCTGCATGGCAAAGGGCTGTTGCTGTGGCCAGGGACCATGCTGCCACCTGTGGAGGGCCTGCAGCAGAATGACCACTCTCAGCCACGGAGGAATTCCTGGAAAATGTGGGTTCATCCACTGGCTCCCAACCATCCATCACCCCATACATCATGGAGGTGGGTGCCACAGCATCCACATCACAGGAGCATCCCGGTAGGCTTCCTGTGTTGGTCATCACTGTAATACTGTAGTGGTCATTCTGGCAGCCTCTGCATACCAGTACATGGATGTCAGGTCTATCTGCTTTGGGGGTGGGTGGGTTTGGTTTTAATACACTGTTGTGCATACATACTCAGAATGTCAGCAATGTAGGCAGTATCATGTTAGCTACTGTACATGCTGATATATACACATATTACCCTGTAACAATGCCACATTTGGTATTGCTGACAATACCTCTCCCTCAAATTTCCATAGTTATATCAAGTGTGGCCAGAGTCCAATGTCCTATACCTGGTAAAAGTGTGATACTGTTGTCTTACGGATCACATATACCCTAAGACTGTTAAGGGCTGCCATTTTGACCTAGGCACAACTGTTATGCTTAGCCAGTGTGCAATACTTGTATGCTCCGTTTTGGAGGGGTTAACTGAAATGCATTGAATGGGTAATCAGTTGTGTATTTGCATGAGCAGTAACACATTTGCACTTATTGTTGAGAAGGTCTATGCAGTCTGCTATACAGGAGACAATCACTCACAGATGCTTTTTCACACACAATATGGAGATGATACATACCTGAGGCAGTGTACTATAACTGGCCTAGTATGCTCAAGACTGGTGCACTGTGTTTTAGCTGTAGGTCTATCAGATACACTGACATATTGCTTATGTCACAGGTGTATAGTACTGGAAACATTAACAGGACATAGTTGCAATGCATGTTATAAGGGCCTGTCTTGTCTGTGTATGTTGTAGTATGGTTGTATGTTGTGTATGGGATCAGAAATAAGATGTGGTATGTGCAATACAGTTGTGGCTCCTCAGCTGTGTGTGCGTGGATAACCATACGTAATAGTACTTATTTTGTCTTCCTCCTCACAGGTGAATGTGGGGATTTGAGTCTGTCCCCCTCACAACTTGATGTCAGCATTTCATTCTAATGATGATGGAGGCCATACTGATGCACAGGTGGGGTTGCTGGGGGCTGAATCTCTCCCATGGATTGACATACTACTTCCTCCCCTATTGTCCGTTCACACAGTCAGTATACCCACACATACCCAGTCACCTGAGGCCATATATATCCGACAGACAGAGTGTGGTGACATCAAACAGGAGAGTGTAGCAACTATGGCATCAGAGAGTGTAGACACTGGCCATAGCCAGAGAACTAGTGAGGCCCCAAACAGGCAGGGTAACAGGGGTGCTTGAATGAGGACTTCTGCTCCTCCACCACCTGTCACAGGTGTCACATCATGGGTCACTTGAAGCATGTTTTGGTCCATCATGGAGGCACAGGCATGTTCCGAATGCAACACCAGACAGATCTGACATTTGTGACTCCCTCCACCGCATTGGTGATGCCATGGATCGTTTCACTGATGTAGTGGACAGATGGTGGGGTGAGACATTGTCAGTCCTTGACTGCACATTGTCTGTGCTGGAAGATCTGCTTGGAGTCAGGCATCAGACACGTGGATGTAGGTCAACAACACCCTCTGCTGAGAGTCCATGTGGCCATGCACACTAATGCTCCTGTAGTGGCAGCACCTCCAGCACTAGAGAAGGGAATGTGCTGTCCATAACACAACATGGCAGGCCATAGACATGTGGTTCTGGGCTGTCCAATTGAGGATAGAGGGACAGGGGCTCAGCAGATACAAGTCACCATCAGCTATTAGCACCACATCTGACCCTGGGCATGGAAGTGCCAGTGTCACTCTTGGCAGAACCAGTTCCTGTGTTTGTTTCCAGAGATGGTGAATTGTCCACTCTGCCATATATGGTCCACAGCTGTCCAACATACACACGTGTAGGGCTAGAACTGGGCTTGACTGTGTACATGCATACACTCAAACATCACTGTTACATGCAGGTCACCAACAGACATACAAGGCACCTCTCCATGTCCTAGCTAGCCAGCACCCATTACTGACTCACACATATGCTGTCAACTGTTTGGCACAGCCTAGGCCTCTGGTATCCCCACACCGATATCTGTGCCACATCCCTGCCATCTGTACCATTGATGCAGGGACATGCAGATAATTGTTCTGAAGCACAGGGTGACTATAATACATTACATGTAGTTTTGTAGTGTGGTGGTGTTATGCCATGACAGGTGCTGTATGCTGGCATGTGTCATGACTACACATCAAACTTTGTGTACCTTTGTTGCATGATGTTAGATTGGTGGTAGTGTTGCAGAATGACAGGTGTCTCACAGAATTGTGTATGTTTCTGTTCCAGAGTCTGAGTGGCTAAGCTATGGAGACTTGGCAGCAATACAGCAGCACAGGAAGGGATGACAGCACAGGAGACATGACATCAGCAAGGTACGGCTGTATACATGTGTGGTTACATAGGTACATATCTATAGAACAGTGTGTCAGTAACAATGGGGGCAGTCAATGTGATCATGCATGCATACCCTGTGACAAGGCCTGCTACCCTTGATATGTGTCACCTGGGTGTTCTGTACATGCAGATGTATGTGGTGGCAGATAGCAAAATTGCACACCTACATGTGTACTGCTGCATGGGAATATATTTGTACACTCATGCAGAGTTGCCTTTATTGAGATTAGAGCCTCTACTTATCTATTAATACTCAGTAGAGCACTACATACTTACTGCATGTGCCACAGAGCTTATCTGTTTTGAGGCTGGCAGGTAGTCACAGGGCCTTAAAATGTATAACCATTGTACATAAATAGGCATGTGTATACTGCTGTAAGGGGATATATTTTTGCACACACAGACACACTTGCCTGTTGTGGGATTAGAACCCCTACCTATCTCTTAATATACACGAGAGGACTATGTACTTATTGTATGCACCACAAAGCTTACCTGTTTTAAGATTGTCAGCCTGTGCTGTTGAGGTGGATGACATAAGTAGGGCTTGTAAAGGAGGCCCAATGTTGAGGAGAATGATAGTCACAGGACCATAAAATGATTCACCGTTGCAAAGACATAGGCCAGATGGGCATGTGTGGCTGATGTGAGATAAGAACCCCTACCTACCTACTATTACACACTACAGCTCACAGTACTTACTGCCCACACCACCGGTTACTTGTGTTTTACATCTGGCTGGAGCAACAGCACTTGTGGGCTATGCAAAGTGGCCTTGTATTGCACAGCATGTGTGGCCTGCAGAGTGAACCTGATTTATGATGTTAGTGTATCTACTGTCCTAGCAGTGGGATATCTGTTAATACCCCTGCTATGTGTGTACAGTTAACAGTATCATCATTTCTGGCTGGTTGCAGTTTGCTAGGTAGAAAATTGGCCGGTGACAATATGGCGTGTGCAAGTACTGCATTGAAGCCTTTGCAAATTCCACCACCTACTCACCATTGTCTGCCTACAGGGTGACATTCCACAAGCACAGTTTTCTGTGGTTGGGTGGATTATGTCATTATGTGGCCTTGGTGTGTTACCATCAGGCAATGGTTATGTGTGCAGGTGCAAATAACCTCAGTATTCTGTGTCACACATACCCACACATATATACACATGTGCATATATATATATATATATATATATATATATATATATATATATATATATATATATATATATATATATATATATATATATATATATATATATATATATATATATATATAAAACAGGGATGTCAACTTAGGTGTAGCTGTGTGTTAGCTAAGTGTAGGAGCATGCTCAATGTGACTGTTAGTAGTTACAAGGTGACTCATTGCCAGACCTACCTGTACTCTAGTCCAGGATTTTGTGTGCTGCAGCCAATTGGCTACTGCACCTGTTTCAACAGTCAAGCACCTCCCTGATATTTTGTCCAAGGGATTCCCTGGATTTGTGCTGAACGTATTATATGACTCATACCTATCAACTGAACAGATTGTAATAGACTGTACAGTGTGTTGCATCATGTGTATGGCATGTTTTACATAGCATTGTGATTTTTCGGTACATCAGTGGCAAATCATTATAGACTGACATTAGGAAATGATACCAGACATTTGAGTTACTGACTCCATACACACCAGGAAACCCATGTTACTGCACAACTTGTTATTCTCTGCACTTTCTACATTTGTCTGGCCAGTGGTTAATCCTTCTCCTTATGTTCAGGCCTTTGTCCCATTACTGTTCTTGCCTTTGTCCATATTTCCTGGTGTAAGTGGTTCATACCTTTCAACCCCCTAGAGCAAGAAATCTGTACAAAGCCATAAATAATGGGGGACAAAGGACCAGAAGTAGGGACACGTTTTAATATTGCTCATACAAACTTGAAAAGTTGATAGAATAACATGTTTTGCATTCTCACAGATTTTCTGAAGGGTATGAAGTCTGAAACTCAAATGTCTGTCATTATCTCCTGACTTAAACCCTGAATGATCTGCCAATGATTTGCTAGAAAACCACAATCATATGAGAAATGAACCATAAATATGAAGCAGAAATCTGGACATTCTGCAGAAATCTGTACAGTTGAGAGGTATGAAGTGGTTGTAGGTATGATGTGACTCGGGTACATGATGTGATACCACACACAGGGTGGCAGTCTTCACACCTTTCACTGTACATATTTTAGCAGGATGTCCAACATTCCACCCCATATGTCTGCTCTGTTCCTCATACAGTTGTGTTTTCCGGTACTATACTAATAAATGGAGCCCACTGAATTGTTGTTAGTACTGACACAGTTAAGTGATGGCCTTTATATCCTGCTACTACTCTGACCTGTTGCAACCTGCTATTATACTAACCACATTCTAGGCTACTCTGAGCATGTATAATGTCTGTAGGTTTGTCCCTCTGTCCCTCCATGGTCTCTGGCTTTGTCTAGCTGACTTGCAGTAACAGATTGGGGCATATTGACAGTCTGTGGGACTCCTACCATAGGAGTACCTCACATGCAAAAGTTGTAGCTGCAGCCACCTTTGAACCATGAACACCATCAACCATGCTACTGTACTTAGCCCACTGAGCCACACCAGCCACCAGAACATGAGGTTTAAGTAGACAGACATAACACTTTCACCCATGCATATTGTGGAAATTAGAACATGCAGCCAGGTTGTTTGGGACAGCCCTGGGATTGTGTGGTCTGCAGATATATCCATGCAAACATACTGGGCCGGATTCATGAAACCTTCGTGTAAGACTTAATATGTCTTACTCGGAGGCTGCAGTTGAATGGTATGACGTCAGCATGCCATGCATATTCATGAGAGCATGCTGAATCATACCCTAGTCTAACACGGTCCATGTAGGAAAGTAGGGGCGTGTCTGATTGCCGAGTACAGCAAAGGGATCCGCCCCCAGAAGAGTCAGAGTCCTGAAAGTAAACACCCATGAGCGAGTCCGCTGAAATGTCAAGGAACATAACACCACACATCCCCACAGACTAAACCCTACTGAAAATGTGTAAAATGTAAAAATAGCAGTTTCTTTTTTTTTTTATAATTTCCAAAATGTTTGCCCGCATTTGCGCTCATTTGCACGAGTATGCCCTTCACTCAGCCACAGTTAGCAGACATTGAAAAGTATATAAGATCTACATATGCAAATTAAGCCAAGTAGCAATAGCATAGCGGTACAGACGTCGGCCAAAGAGGAGGTAGTCACGGTTCGAGCACCCACAATATCATTCTCCATTTTTATTTAAATAAGTATGAAACAATCCCCTGACATATATAACTATAATTTAAGTAAAATGTAATGAAATGGCCCATGTATTTGTGAACAAATCTGATGTAATGTATAAAAAAGTAGCATAATTTTCCATAGCTTAGCAACACTTTAACAAGCTAAATATGAGTGCCCGTAGCTGAGCAGCGCTTTAAAAAGCTTAATAGGAGTGCCCGTAGCTGAGCAGCACTTTAACAAGCTTAATAGGAGTGCCCGTAGCTGAGCAGTGCTTTAACAAGCTTAATATGAGTGCCCATAGCTGGGCAGTGCTTCACCCAGCTTAATATGAGTGCTTATAGCTAAATAACGCATTACCCAGCGTAAGCCATTTGCGTGGAGCTGCGCAGGGCGCCAACCAGCTTACCGTTGGGCAACGTTGGGCAAGCTGTAGCAAAGTCGCCTTTACACAAACACACCTCCTAGCCTGTCTAGACAGTAGTAAAATAAAAAAGCAATGATGAGGGTCGAAACCAGGATACTGTGCACCATAGTCACAGTACTGAACCATTAAGCCATGACAGTTGTACTTAGAAATACAGTATTACCATACATATAGGAATGAATGAAAATATAACCATGACAAAGCAGGTTTGCTGTAAGCTGAGAAATATCTAATATGGCCAATCACAGATAAGTGCGGGAAAACCGGCATATATAAGCCCCATCAGTGGGAATACACACCATAACTGATTGTGGTACCCATTTGCAGTCAGGATGGCAGGTGCAGGAGAGGGAAATCACTTTAGAGCACAAAGGTGGAGCATTGAGGAGTCAAAATATATGGTTTGGCTCCTAGTCCACCATCATGAAGGCCAACTCATGCAGGGCCAGGTTCAATGGGGAGCGTACAAGGTAGAGGCATGGAACTGGTTGGCACATGATCTCACCAGTGCCACAGGCATTCTAAGGACTGGTGAACAGGTCCGTCACCACCATGCGGACCTGAAGCGACGAAAGGAGGACCAACTGAACCGATGGATCCAGGAGGCCCTACTGAGACGTTTTGTGTCTCAATAAATTCATGGCTATTTTATTTGAACAGTTCCTGGCATTTGTCTTATGAATCAGTGGGATATCTGCAGCATTTCGGTACGTTGTTTTGGACAGTGTGAGTAGTGTTCCCTGCCATGCTGCCTTGTGATATCTTATGTTACGGTGTGTTGGATAGTGTGAACAGCATTTTTGCAACGCTGATTTGACAGTATTAACAGCATTTTCTTGATACGTTGCTCTGCTGTACTTTTATCAAGTTGTTTTTGAACAGCGTGATTAGCATTTTCGTAATGCTGCCTTGGACTGAGTTTGTGGTCTTCCATCCTTTGGGACTGTTGTTGCCATATATATATATATATATATATATATATATATATATATATATATAGAGAGAGAGAGAGAGAGAGAGTGAGAGAGGGGGACATGGGGGCAGATGTATTGCAACAGGTGCCTGGTGACCAAGGCATGGACTGAACACCAGTGTTGAGACTGCAGTACCATACCCCATTCCAAAACACGTTACCCACTAACTACCACATAGGTGGTTGCCTGCCGACCACTGGAGGTGTCAGAAAAGAACATGGGACACAGGTGTACATTAGCCTCCCCTTTGATATCCACAGTGTCACACTAGTCTTGTAATCCCTGTACATGGTACGTGTCATCACAAAAGGTGTGTCAGCTAGGGAAATGTAAGTCAGTGTACCCCTCTACACCTCACAATGTCCTATACAGTATGCACCTCCCATGAGAACTACAGCAAGTGGAAAGGCCACAGACATACCTAACAAAGTCTGATAATGCCCTCAAACACATTCCCTATGCAGACTGGCTCACAAAACCACAGCTAGAGTGCCTTGCATACCTCCTACACAGAGGTTACTACTGCTGGACATACAGAGTTATGTCACACCCATACCAGTCAGCCAACCACCATGGCAACACCTCACAATCCGTCCAGCCTACATGACCTAGGGCCCCAATCCTTGTCACTGCACTAAACAACACATGCTGGAGGTACAGGTTCCTATACACAAATATGCCATACCAGGACTAAACCACCCAGCATTAACAAAAAAGGCTCCTTATTAGTAGATGTTATACATACCCCTGATGAATGTTATGGAGATAGGTAATATGCCCTGTGAGTCACCTCTGTGTAACCGTTTCACAGAAGCAAGTAAAATCACATTACATGTGTCCTAAAGGGCAGGGTAGCATATGGTTAGGGTGCCGTAGGCCCAGGGCCAATAGCATAGTACCTACCTATGACACAATGCACACACACATGTACTCAGTGCAATACAAGCTATGTGAGGTTGAATGAGTGTGACACTGACTGTGTGCAAGGTCTGTAAAGGTGTGATAGCTTAGCGTGAGTTTGTGTCTGTCATGGTAGTTTGTGTCCTAGGTGTGAGGCCAGAGAAAGATGTGTTAGTTATCGGGATGCAAACATAGTAGATTGGCATATGTTGTGCCGTAGTTCCCTGTGTATGACTGCGGTGTCCCATTGTAGGCAGAAGCAATACATGTATGCTCAATAAGTGGTACTGCTGTTGAATCCAGCTCACATATGCACTGTTGTACTACCTGAAGTTGTAGGCCTAAACACTACAGTATGGTGTATGTTCACATTCCCTGGTAACACTGTCTGGTGTGTTTCCTGTAGTCTGCACAGATTACATACCTCATGCATAGGTATCTGTAAGTAGGGGCACACAGTACTATAAGGTACACAGTTAATGCTCATTTGTGTTGTCATACATTTGTGTGTTGTATGTATGTTTAATGTGTGTGTAATGATGCCTGTACCATGGATGCAATCACATGTGTGTTACAGGGTATGTGTGTGTACCTGGCAGCATGTATACTCTGTGACAGCAGTATGCTGGCTATATTAACAACTGTGCACATATGTCAGGTAGGGGTATGACATCAAAGGCTAGGGTGGATTACCGTTGAAACTGTAAATGTGCATTGCATTCATTGCATGGGATGACAATATTTTTCATCCATTAGCTTGATACATACCCCCAGTGTGAGGTTGTGCATTGTATCCCAAACAGTGTGCTGAGTGCTGGTGTATAGTAGTTTGTTGTATGGAGTGTGGCAGGCACTGTCAGACAGTTGTGGGCTGAGCACTGATATGTGGTATTGAACATGTGTATCCCCTGATAGACAGACAGATGCTATATATGGCAGTTAAGTGATATCAGTACATTAGAATATTAAGTGTGCCACATGACTTGCTCACATATTTTTCTTTTCCTTCCAGGGTGATGGTGCATCAGCATAACTCACCTTATACAGCAGCAGAGGATCAGGAGATCCACCAGAGCCTGGTGCAGAATTTCTCTGTGCTGTTTTCCAGGACCAGCCAGAACCAGCATGATAGGGCTGCACTGTGGCAAGATCTTGTCCGTCGTGTAAATGACATAGGCATGCATAACTGGACATATGAGCAGGTACGCCATCACTGCAGTGATTTAATTAGACACGTCCAGCAGCATGCATCTGATATCCACAGACAGCATCTTGCCACAGGTGGTGGGGTACCTATCCACCCCCCCTCACCAGTGTGGAGGAGCACCTCCTAAGTGTTGTGGCTCCAGGCTAACAACAACAACATTCACAAACATGTGTCATCATGGAGGCTGGAGCCATCCAGCATGTTGAAATGGAGTGTGCAGGTAACACGCCATATCTGTAGTTGACTGTTCTCTGTACTGGTAGTTTATGCATGTGTGAGATGTGTACTGTGTGTGTAGCTGTTAACCTGCCAATTCTTCTGCAAGATTGATATTCTGAGTATAATCTGCATACCTGTGAAAGCCAACTGTTGTACTACTGTACTTTATCATACTCACAGTATCAATGGCACAGTTTTGGCCACTGGCAATCACTCTCATCTTTTTGCAGGTCCCTTTGGAGTGACAGCAAGGCAGCCAATCCATGCTGATGAGTGTTTAATAACAATACTATTGCTAATGACATGTGCATGTCATATGGAGGTGTAGTGTGTGCACATGTAACACACCTACGCATAATGCATGCTGTGCATGTTTGCTGTGAGACTATGCATATCCCATTATTCTCAGTAGCTGCCTCACTCACATGCAATACACAGAGCATGACACACATGTGTGGCAACACAGTACTGGACATTGTATAGGCATACCCGATACACATGTACACAACACACACATGTTTGGCATAGACACTAACCCTTAGCCTGCTACACATGTCCAGTTATGACACCTGCAGTATGCCCACCCTTCAGTATCCCACTTATCATCTACGCAGCACACATAATATACCTGAGGGGTAGAGGCCTAGCATGTCTTTGTGCAACAGTCTTGAACAAATAATACATTCATGTTAGGCAATGCTCACTATTGGCCACCTTACACACCCATGTAACAAGTGGCTGTGTAACTGTGGATGTAGTCATGTTACTGCACTTTAGGTACAGCATGCTAGCTGCCTGTCTGGCACACATTATTATTGTTGACTGACCACAAGAAGCATGTTGATCATGGCTCACATTACTACACCACATCCAGTTCCACTGACCACAGAAGTACACATAGTAGTTATTGCGTAGTACCATCATGTGTTGTGTGTGTGTGTGCAAACATAAGCACCCACAGCTTGTAACACTTGCACAACATTGTTCTGTCCTTGTACACATTGTGTCCCAGGGTGGAGACAATCACTGATCAACTACACACAAGCATCAAGTACACGTATACTGTTATTGACAAGGGCTGTCTACACTTGCACTGCATGTTCCTGTGCAACACATAATCTGCATGCTGACACGTGTGCAGTGATGTTTTTCCTTGTGATACTGTCACCCACCCTCAAACAGTATTGTGTATGTGTTGGATTGCAGATGTGTCTGTGTTTGTATCTGCTGTACTGAGGAGTGTGCCTGTGTGCTTGTGTGCCTGTGTGCCTGTGTGCCTGTGTGCATGTGTGCTAACATCATGTACACATTTGTAAACTGTGTTTCCTATCTTCTTCTCACAGGTTCTGATGTTGCTCTGGTGGAGTGCAGCAGGGAACCTGAAGCCACTGCTGGGGATAGTGATAATGATGATACATGTGTAATGGCACAGGGAGGTGTGACAGGGTCTGTTGTTGGTCAGCCAATCGACACTACACAGCAGTCAACCCCATCAATGTGCACAGTCATCCTGCCGATACATCCATTGTCACCAATGTCCTTAGCTGAGTGACAGCATACAGTGGGCATTGACCAGGGTAGTGTGGTATCATTTGCACATGCATCCCCTCACAGCAGCCATGGCCAGATTCCTGACATGGTACCACACAGGCAGATGTCCAGGGGTTCTTGTGGGAGCATCCATGGTCGTACTGCCCCTGTCAGATGTGCCCACAGAGGTCTTTCAACCTCAGCTATGTTCCGGGCTGTAATGCAGGCACAGGCACATATGGAACAGTACACCAGACAGGGTCTGAGGGAGCTTAGAGCACATCGCGCTGCTATGAATGACACTATGCGTGACGTTGCGGCTGCCATCCGTAATATCAGCGAGGTCATTGATAGATGATGGGGGGACACATTAGATCTCTTCCACAACTACATGTCCAGGAGCCAGGACAGTGCAGGATGGTTGAGGCGTCAACATGGAAGTATGCCAGCAACATCATCAGCTGGCAGTCATAGTGGATGACAACAAATCCGCAGCCACTCCCATAGTGCCAGTACCAGACCCAGCAATGCTGGGTCTGTACTGTCATTAGACCATCCTAGAAAACCACATGCACGTGGCTCTGGACAGTCCCAGCAGGGACATGTGTCCAGTCAACAACCCACTGCCTCTGATGACAGTACCCAGTCTGGCTTAGTACCTGATACTGTCCATAGCACCCCTGCCAGGCACAGGTACCGTGTCCATGGCCAGAGACAGTGATCTGTATGACCTGGCAGGTACAGTCTGTGGCTGTCCACAAACACCCGTATATGGCAGCCACATGGTGGAACTGTGTGCATGCATACACACACACATAATGCTAACACCTAGGGCTAACACATACACACACACATCGCATCAACATTGCCCCATGTTGTACTGTTGTCCCTCACTAACACACACACACATACATGTCAATTGGATGTGTCAGTGGCAGACTCTGGCAAACCAAGTACACACCCTGTGCATATGATGAAACTGTGCCACCTCCTGCCATCTGTAACACTGATGCAGGAACAGGATAGCATGGTGCTGATGCACAGGGTGACTACATAGCACTGTAGTAATATTATCATGTTATTAACAGTACAGTGTAATGATATCGTTGTGGGTATATCTGAGCATGTATGATGCATTAACACTATGATTGTCATTATAGTTTTGTATACACCAGTGTTAATTCACAAAGTGTACTGTCTGCACATGTGCCACATGGCTGTTGTGTGTACCTGTGCCTGCATGTGTTGGGGTGTGGACAGTACATGTGTGATGTTTGCAGCACAGAGTTGCAGGTGTACATTTGTGAACATGGTTAGCATGGAACATGACATGGTTTGACAGTATGCTGTGGGTGATACGGTTTCTAAATGTCAATGGTCTGCATTCTGGTAGTATACACAGCCTACATAGCCTGACATTCAGTGGTCATTACATGGTGTCTCCTCAACTGATACACAGATGTAGGAACCCGGTGTCAGTGATACTCCTGCAGTACTACACTATACCAGTAGCCATTCTTACTGAGCCCCACACATCCCTGGGAACAATACTCTTTGGCAGATAGCAGTCTCACATACATGCCAACACACTACGGATATGTCCATCCACGACTGCAAATGCATACAGTGGCCTACAATGCATTCTACATGACACACCTAACCACCACAAGGGTATCATACAGACAGATACCTGTTGTCCAAGCCATGCTGTATTGCTGTAATGCAACTGTAGCATTGTCATCGGCATGTATTTAACATTGTATTCCAACAGTACCATGTAGGTGGTAGCACCCATCATGTAGAATGGGTAATGGTGTGTACATGTGGACAAGTGTTATCTTGTCTATCCTGTGATATTCACATTTCCAAAGGTATTCTGCAATCCCTCAGTGTGTCACCTAAGCAAGAAGGTGTCTGTATGCATATCGGCAACAGTTGCCGTACACCTACACTGGATGTCCATCACTCACAGACTTTGCTGTGTTTTAACATGTCTGACATATACTCCAGACATGAACCCTCACCCACATTAATCTATCAAAGCTTTCATGGGTGTGTGTCACATAGTTGGCATAGGACACAGATCACGGCAGTAGCCTGCATTGTCACCAACATACATGTATGGCCTAAGGTCTGGGAAGCTGTGGCACATGCTGGCAAAGGTAACAACTGTATTCATATGAGGCAGGCTTCACACATAGGAACTATTAAAGGTCACAGGTACATATCTGTATGAGGCACACACATATCTGATGTGTGCATTGAAATTACTGTTATAATAATATGTCATACAATAATAAAAGCAAAACACACAACACATACATGGAATTTGTAGGATTCAAACCCCTACCTAACTATATAATGATATTTGAGAGAGACGCATTATCACAGTGTGCTATTCACATTACTGGATGAGTTCCCTTCTCCTGCTGTATTTATAGGGTGCTGACATCATCAGTCTTTGCAAAGAGGAATGTACATCTTTTAGTGTGTTATCCCAGTCTTCACAGAGAATTGCATATATACACACCCCCTGCCCCCCCCCCACACAAAGCATTCGCAGGATTCAAACCCCTGCCCCCACCACACATACAGCATTTGCAGGATTCAAACCCCTAACTATGTTATGATACTTGAGAGAGACGCATTAGCGCAGCATGCTATTCGCATTACTGGATGATTTCCCTTCTCCTGCTGTATTTATAGGGTGCTGACATCATCAGTCTTTCCAAAGAAGGAATGTACATCTTTTACTATCCCTCAGTATGGGGGATAACAATATCTGTGCATTAACAGACGCCTAGTTCAGGGTCACATATGCACACTGGCACTGTCAGGTTATGTTCTATACCATGCTTCATGACCACAGGACTTGTAACACACAACACAACTAGGGGGTGTATCCATATACATCACAGATACACACACCTCTGGGTTGGTACCACTGCACTAAGCATGACAGGCCATACATATACAACTACCATTGTGCAAAACTTCCTTTTGGTTTGGTGTGTAGTTCAGACCACCTCCCCATACCCAGGAACCGCACTTGGCTTTCCTGGGAACAGTGTAGGATATGAAGGTCTTCACACACACCATTATAGTGGTTGACTTCAGGTACACGGATATTGACTGGGGATACTACTCAGGCCTCAACAACATCACTCTACAGCCACTACAATTTGTGAATCCATGTGCTATGGCACAACCAGTCACCACAGCCACAAGGGGGAATACATATTGGACCTGATCATCACCAACATGGGGACTCTATGTTCCACACCAAAGGTAGAACCCTCATTGTTAAGATCAGACCATAAACAACTTTCCCTGGACATCCATATCCCATCCCCACCCCCAGCCAAGGAAATCACTGTAAAGAATTTATCAAAAGCAGACTTGTGACGACTGGGGTGGAATACTTCAAAGGCCCCGTGCTGGAGGATAATACAGCCCAATTTGCAGAATCCTTTACAAACGCATTCTATGAGCACTTGCAGGTATGCATTGATCATGCTATCCCAAATAAAACCATGACTCCTCCAAAACAGGAGACCTGTCTGGTTGACCCCAGCCATATATAAACTGTACAACAGAAGGAGAAAGCTACTACATAACAGAGCAATATCCCACAGAGGGAGGACATCTCTGAACAGTATTGGCAAGACACTTCAATCCCTCATATAATCATCACTTGCAAGTTTTGACAGTGAAATTGACCAGACACTACAGATAATCACAAGGCCTTCTTTAGTTACGTCAGGAATATGTGTGGAAACACCCAGATATGCTCTGAATTGTTGCATAACAGCACAAAATATGCCAAACCTACAGACATAGCCTACACCCTGGCAGACAGAGTCTGCACAAACGTCCCCCCCTTACCCCCAAGGGTACAGATGCCCATCCCAAATGAATGTAACCTCCCTGACATCACAGATGCACAGGTGAAAGGTGCCCTCTCCACAGCAAATAACACAGCATATGTATGGGACTGGACGGTGTCCCAGGCTGTGTCCTACACGAGCTCTGAGTAGAACTGAACACTCACATTAAGTCACTGTTCCAACTTAGCCTTACTACAGGATATGTACCCTGAGAATGGCATACAGATACAGTGCTCCAGCTCCACAAAGGTGGTGCCACAATGGACCACAGGAACTATCACCCCATAAGCTTGAGTAGTGTGGTAGAAACAGCTATGGAGCGTATTATCATGGAAGTCATAATCAAAAACATTGTGAGCCTCCAGACAGTGGATCATACACAATTCGGCTTTATTAAGGGCAGATCTTGCCTCTTACACATAGTTCATATCTTTGAAATGGTTACTGAAGCCATGGATGAGGGCAAGGTAGCTCACACAGTCTACCTGTACCTTGCAGAAACCTGCAACACAATACCCCACTCAGGCATCATACATATGCTTACCAGCTTAAATATCAACCCCTATATCACTAGATGTGTTGCTATCTGCCTCAGGGATGGAACCCACATGGTCAGAATTGCAGGTGCCATGTCCAATTCCAGACTAGTTACAACTGGTGTCTCACTGGGCTCAGTTGTGGGACCTGTCCTGTTTGGTATGTACTTCTCTGAGGTTCAGACTAACACGGGGGGATTATGTCTAACAAACATCACAGATGACTGCTAACCGGGGGCCATAAGCGACACTGCAGCTCACACATGCTTCCTCCATAAGGGTCTCACAGAGATAGATGCTTGTTGCCAGAGCCATGGCCTCATGCTAAATGCTAAGACATGCATAGTCATCCCCTTTGGGGAAAACAAGGTGCATACAAATTACCACATAAGTGATTATCCATTAAGTACAGAAGATGTATTTACAGATTTGGGGACCAACATAGATCGTAACCTCTCCTTTGCTAATCACATTGACAGAGTCATTGCAAAGACCTTTATATAGCCCTCCTTATCACATGGGGGTTTGCATGTAGATCATGGGAGGTCATTTTGGCCCTCTACTAGTCACTCATCAGGCCCATGTTTGACTACAATGTCCCTTTTGGGGTGTACCTTACCCAACACCTGCAGCAACTACAGTGACCACAATAGTACCTTCCCAAGAGGATCATGGGCTACACACAGATGTCCTATGCAGCTCAACTAAAGGATCTCCATCTCTACTCAGTTGCTTAACACCTACTCAGAGGTAATCTATGCCTGACATACACAGCCATGTCAAACCAAGAAGTAATGGACATGCTCCACCTCATAACATCCAAAATCCTTAAAGCTACACACTCCAGGGACTTAATCCTCAGCATAATACTAAATAGGACATGCTGCAGGGACAGATTCATTACACAGAGGCTCCCCCTCACTCTGGAATTGAATCCCAATTAGAGTTAGACATAGCCCCTCACCAACCCTCTTCCAGCAAAATCCAGCCGCATAGATGGGAACTTGAAAATTCACCCCTGGGATCTATACTGTGTCCCTGCTTGACAGAGGCACAGCAAACTAGCCTTAAAGGGTGCCTTCTGTGACCTACTTTACAGAGGCACAGTAGGCTACTCTACTGGTGAAGCGGACGCCAAATACACTCTGCCTAGTTTTATGAATTCCCTAGGGCAGACAGCCTAGTATCGACCTCTGCACCTATGTTTATGTTCAGGATGCACAATATTTGTTGCTGATACTGTTTGCAGGTCTTTATTGCCGTAGCTTTCCCAGTTTCTATGAACAACTTGTGTATCTGCGTAACATGTTTGATCATGACAGGGTTCCAGTATATTAATATATGTGTCTGTTGTTGTTTAACTGTGTGCACGGGGCAGATTTCTGGATCATAGGAGGTTCCTGGCTTAACACATACGACTGCCAGATATGTGTGGCTGACTGCTATACTCAGACATGGCCTAAGTGTATGAGCATGCCCAGTTCAGGCTTTCCATGGTTTGTTGTCTGACATATGTCTCATTTATCCAAGTGTGGGAGCATGCCCAGTGTGACCTTTCCATATGTTGTGATCTGAAGTCCACTACATTTGTGGATGCGTGTGAGCATGACCAATATTGACATTTATACTGTGTGTGTTGGAAGTCATGCTGTGTTTTTACTGCCAGACTCCTTTGTGTCATAACTCAACAGGGATTATGCTGTGCCTGCAGGGTTTCCATGGGATAGTTTGCAAAGACTTGTCAACATTCTTTCATACTGGCTGAACACTGCAATACTGTCATAGTGTAGTGGTTCAGTCCTTTCACTATGGTGCACAGTCTCATGGGTTTGAGTCCCATTACTGCTTTAAATGTTCATACTGAGCAGACCAGACTGGTTAAGGGCCAGTTGGGCAACTATGAGCATGTTGCATTTTGTTCAGCTATGGCCTACTTAAACCAGGCTTGTCCAACATTGCTGTGCATTCACCAACTTGGGTGGACATTGCCAAACATTACTCCACATTGACCACAGTTGTACTAGTTGGTGTGTGTGATTCTGTTCATAGGTTCATACTAGGCTATCTGCCCTAGGGCATTTATAATCCTGGCCAGAGTGTGTTTGGCTTTCAACACACATTTTAAGTGGAGTTTGCCATGACATTTTTCAACGTTAGTAAACTGTGCCTCTGTCTAACAGTGACATAGAAGTGATACCCAGGGTAAACCTACAATCTCCCATCCACTCATCAAGATTCCTCTTGAAGAGAGTCAATGAGGGACTCTGGCTAACCTGGAGTGGGAGTTTACTCAAGAGTGGAGGGAGCCTCTGGGTTATGATTCTGTCACTCCAGCATGTCACATTTATTTCAGTCCTGAGGTTCAGGTCTCTTGAGCCCATAGCTTGATGGGATTTGGATTTTCCGAGGTGCAGCATGTCCATTGATTCCAGGTTGGACATGACTTTATACATGAGGCACAGATCACCTCTGGGCAGGCGGTATGCCACTGAGTGGAGCTGCAGTTTCTTTAACCGGGCAGCAAATGGCATCTGTTTGATCCCTTTGATCCTCCTAGTGAGGTACTTTTGTGGTCTTTCCAACTGCTGCAGGTGTCTGATAAGGTACATCCCACAAGGGGCATTGTACTCAATTATGGGCCTGATGAGGGATGAGTAAAGAGGCACAATGACCTCCCCTGATCTAGATGTGAATACCTTCATGATTAGGTGGGCTATATGAAATGTTTTTCTAAACACTTTGGCCACGTGGTTGTCAAATGAGAGATTGCTATCAACTTGGCTCCCCCGGTCCCTTATCACTTCTTCCATACCTAATGGGTTACCACCTATGTGGTAATTTGTGGGCACTTAGTTTTTACCAAAGGGGATGACTATACACGTTTTTGCGTTTAGCTTGAGGACATGTCTCTGGCACCAGTTGTCTGTTTCTATGAGGCCCTTTTGTAGGATGCTTGTGTCAGCTGGAGGGTTGATTATGGCACCCAGTTTGCAGTCATCTGCAAATTTGTTCAGCCACAGTCCTTCTGTCTTGGCCTGTACCTCTGAGAAATATATACCAAACAAGGGAGGTCCCAGGACTGAGCCTTGTGGGATGCCACTTGTAGCTGGTTTGGGGTCTGACATGACTCCAGCATTTCTGACCATGTGGGTTCTGTCCTTGAGCCAGTTTGCAACCCATCTAGTGACATAGGGGTTTATATTGAAGTTGGTGAGCTTATCTATAATGACCAAGTGGGGTATTGTATGGAAGGCTTTTGCGAGGTCCAGGTAGACTGTGTGGACCACCTTCCCCTTGTCAATGGCCTTGGTGACTGTTTCAAATGACTCAACCAGGTTTAAGAGGCATGATCTGCCCTTAACAAAGCCAAACTGGGTAGGATCCAGTGTCTGTAGGTCCTCAAAATGTTTATTTCTGAGGTCCATGATGATCCTTTCCATAGCTTGGCAGACCAAGCTAGTCAGGCTTCTGGGGCGATAGTTTGCAGTATCCATTAAGGCACCACCTTTGTGGAGAGGGATCACTGTTGCTGTACACTGCTCTTTGGGTACATATCCTGTGGTAAGGCTGAGAATGAACAGCGGTTTTATGTTTGTGCTCAATTCTTCTTGGGGTTCATGGTGGACACAGCCCAGGACACTGTCTGATCCCATTGATGCTGCGTGTTTTGCTTTGGAGAGGCTGGCTGTTACCTGAGTATCTGAGATGTCAGGGGGCCAGCACTCTGCTGGGATAGATATTTGCCCTTTTGGTGGGGAGCGGGGGGGTTTGCACTGAACCTGTCACCTCGGATGTTGGTAATGTCTGTGGGTTTGGAGTATTGTTTGTCATTTTGAACTAATTCTGAGCATATCTGGGAATCCCCACCCAGGTTCATACCATAACTAAAGAAAGCCTTGTGATTATCCTTAGTGTCCTGTACAATTTTTATCTCAAAGATTGCCTTAGACGATTTTATGTGTGGCTGTAGTTTTTTAATAATACTGATCAGAGATGCCTTCCCTTTTTGGGATTTTGCTCTATCGTATAGTAGCTTCCTCCTTGTATTGTATGGTTTGTTTATGGCTGGGGTCAACCTGACAGGATGCCTGCCTTTGGAGGATTGGGTCTTGGTTTTATTTGGGATTGCATGATCCATGCATTCCTGAAGGTGTTCATAGAATGCATTTATAAAGGGTTCTGAGGTCTGGGCCATATTTTCCACTAGCACAGAGGCTGTGAAGTTTTCCACCTCGGTTTGGAGGAGTGTGACATTTGCTTTAGTGAAAATTTTTCACTGTGGTTTTCTGGCCATGGGCTGGGGTCGGGATGTGAATATCCAGTGAGATTACTATATGGTCTGATCTTACCAGTGAGGGATACACTTCTGGTCTTGGGTATAGAGTCCCCATTTTGGTGATGATCAGGTCCAGTATGTTTTCCCCTCTTGTGGGAGTGGTAGCAAGTTGTTCCATAGCATTTGAGTTTATAAATTCTAGGAACCTTTGGGCTAGGATGTTGGAGCTAGGGTAATGCTCCCAGTCTATGTTTGGGTAGTTGAAGTCACCCAATATAATGGTGTTTGGGGAGACCTTCATATTTTTATGTGTTCGCCAGTCAGCCAAGTGTGGTTCCTGGATTTAGGAGGGTGGTCTTTAGCAGGCTATGAACTGGAAGGTGGTTTTACCTACTGTTAGTTGCACATGGATAGTCTCTGATGCTTCATGCTGTGCCACCAACCTGGGGGTGTGGGTATCTTTGACAAATATTGATACTAACCCTCCTTTTGTAGTTTGTTCCATGTTTTGTGGCTGTAAAGCATGGTATGAGGTATAACCTGTAAGTGCTAGGGTGCTCTTGGGAGCCTTGAACCAGGTTTCTGTTACTGCACAGATATCAACATTCTCCATGCTGAGGAGAGTTTGGAGTGCATGCATCTTGCGGTTTAGACTTCTGGCATTGAGTAGCATTACTTCTAGTTTCTTATCCCTTATGATACCTATGGAGGTGGGTTTGTCTTTTGAGCCTTACCTATAAAAGGTACTATGGGGGTGACAAGAGCCTTTGGCAATATCCAAAAGGCCACAGGTGACAGGTGAAAGCCATCCCTAGCGAAGCATCATGTCTTGTCGAGCATGTCATCCCAGGCTGACAGGCATTGGATCATCTTTCACTGACACCAATACTTAAGCCAATTGTTATAATTGATCATCTTGTCTTCATATTGTGGCATCATGCTTGGTGAGGGTAGGACAATACTCAAGGTCATCAAGTTTGCATATACTACATGGTGGTAAATGTTGTTTAGCACTACCTTACATTGCTTAACACATGGCAATCATGCCTCAGGTGGTGCTGCTGGGCATCCTATGTCGGATGCACATACTACACTCCCTGCACATGCTTGAAAGCAGGTTGTGTCAACTTAGGCATCCCTTTTCACTATATGTGGGAGTTAGAGAGAGATATCATTTCCAGGGTTCCTACTGAGCCAGTGTATGTACTATGCGTTGCCTCTTTGCCAAGGCCAAGGCATACTGGGCACACCTCCTTCTGCCTACTGGGGCAGGCTCAGGTTGTTCCTCCTCCGAGTCATGCTCTGCCTGTGATGGCCTTAGCAATGGTGGGGGGCTGTTTGGCCCAGGCCTATGCTGGTCCTGCTGCAGCTGTTTTCACAGAATCATATTATGTAGCATGGCACATACCATGACAATTTGGGTACATGTAGTTGATGAGTATTGCAAGGCTCCACCAGATGTGTCCAGGCACCGGAACTATGACTTGAGCAACCCAAACACACGCTCGATTACATTTCGTGTTTGTGCGTGTGCCTCATTATGGCGTTCCTGTTCAGGTGTGTGTGCATTTCTGATGGGTGTCATCAGCCACGGCTCCAGTGCATAGCCAGCATCCCCCACTAGGTGACCATGTGGGATGTCCCCATTGGCAAATATCTGGTACAGCTGCATCAGATGCCAGATATGGGAATCATGGTAGCTTCCAGGGCATCCAGCACACACATTCATTATTATTCCCTGGGCATCACACACGACCTGGCAGTTGATGGAGGGGAAGCCCTTGTGGTTAATGTAGGCCCTACCCCGCTCACTGGCTGGTGCTTTGATGCATATATGCGTGCAGTCTATTGCACCCACTACCTCAGGGTATTCTGCCATTTGCTTTTAGAGACGCATATTGCTGGCCAATACCTCACGGGAATTGGGGAAATATACATGATCACAGACATGTGCTGACATGGCATCCAGGAACTGGTGCAGTACCCTGGATGCTGATGTCTGTGATATCCCCATCATATCACCAGTTGGTCTCTGGAAGGTACCTGCTGCTAGTATTCTTAGGCCAGCACATATCTTGGTTTTCACTGGGATGGGTTTCCATCTGTTGGTTCTGTGTGTGAGGCGTGGCCTGCACAGCTCAACAATTTGCTGCAGGAGGTCTCTGTCCACTCTATAGAGCTCCACTATCTCCAGCTCATGTAACCCCTGTTAGGTGACCCTGGGCCTGTACACTCTTCTCCGTCTCCTCACTGTGGGTTGTCCAGCAGCATTTGCATTGTCACCACCCTCAGCATGTTGCATATGTTGCCTTATAACAGCAATGGCAGCCCCTAGCATTTTTGTCTGAGTGTAGCTTTTTCAGTTTTCACTTCTAGTAGCTTACTCCAGTGTTGCAGTGTCTCTTGAGAGAGACAAACTGCACTGTTGTTTGCAGAGTTTTAAGTGCTGGGCTGGGCTAGTGTTCTGCCTGTGTAATTGCCTGATTCTGATTGTTTGCATCTGCTAGCTCTACTAGTATTCCCTGGTAGCTTCCTACTATTTGTTGTGCTTCCTTTTTCCTTTCTGTTTCCTCAGGGGGGGAGTGACACGCATACAAGCGCAAACACACTCACAGCAGCTCACATGTGAGCACACATGCTTAGACAGACTAATACTTGCTTATTCAGGTTAAAACGCGTGCACACCAGCGCAAACGCGCTTACAGGTTTTTAAACAGCTTTATACATGCTTACTCCAGCTTAAACGCGCGCACTCACACTTCCACGTGCGCACTCTGTCTTACTCGAGTTTACAGGCATGCACATGCGCGCATACCCGCTCAGCAAGAAACATTGGTGTTATCCACAGTATACACTTTCCATTTCTTGGCTTTTCCTGGCCTACCTGTTGACACACCTCTTTCCATGATGTCTAACTGACAGCTAACACATGCCACTCTGCTTCAATGAGCTTCACTACTTTCATACATACCCCCCTTGTGATGTCACCTATCTCCTACTCTGTTACTCCCCATATCCTACTCCTACACTCCACTGACTGTGCTCATTTGCTATGTAAAAGTGTGATTCACTATCCTAACACTCATTTACATAGGATTGCCTACTAATGCTTGGTTACATGTCTTAGACTGGGCTTCTCCACTTAGCAACCCCTACTCGGTGACCATGTTGTATTCAGCCTGCTATTCCCTTATATTGTAATTTAACAATTTTCATAAGTTCCACGTTTGTGGCATTTATTTTCTTATTTTATGGTTTTTATAGCGCACCCCGTTTGTGCAGCGTTGCGCTACGCTTAAACATTGAAAATCGCCGAAAAAAAAAGTATTTTTATTTTAATTTTGCATCTGGGAACATTTCCAATGGCCGTGTATTTGGCCATTGGCATGCTTCCTCAACCATATGCAACCTTTATTTGGAGCTGACAAGGCTCTATTGTGCTATTTGCAGAACGGTACTCAGTTGTCAACTGAGTACATTTCTACAACTAACACGGCTCCTACTCGGACAGGTTTGTGCTTCCTGGATCGCACATTTACCTCATCTGCATGCCTTTTGGCTGCAAGTGAGGTAATTTGCATATCCCAGCCCTGTCCGTGCAGGAGATGTTTTAGGAGCTCTCTTACAAGCCCCTACAGGCTGTTCCTGGATCGCTTGTCGGACATGATGGCTGCATGGAGTCTTACTCTACTCGTACACTCCGTGAAGCCATCGTGAATCTGGCCCACTGTTTTTCCAGTTGTATGGGAACACTGATGTGTTGGGGTAGGGAACTCTAGCATTGACAGTCATGCGTTTGTCCTATGACCCCACTGTTCGGCATTTTCCTTGCATATTGCCATGGGTTTTGCTGCCTTGTGCTCTAATGCATATTATGGGCCAGTCAGTATTGGACAGAGTACCTGTTGTCCCACATAGCTGTTAGTTCTCTGCAAGTCACCCAGTAGTCCACTTTTTTCCCTTGTGTACATGCAGCAGGTCCATTCATATGCTATCATAGTGTAGTACCCTGTACATTTGTTGTAAAGGAGAATTACTTACCTTGTGAATGCAGCAGCTAAGATAACTGTATTGCTGGGCTGACTCTGTCTGATGCATGTAGTACACAGCCAATACATGGTGAGGTACAGGCTGTGTTCTGTGGCTGGCATCCTTTTTACTATGTATGTGAGTCAGAGTAAGGTGTCAGTCCCTAGGACCCTAGGTTGTCAGTGCATGTGCTATGCATTGCCTCTTGGCCAAGGCCAGGGAATACTGGACATGCCTACCTCTGCCTATAGGGACAGCCTCAGGGGGATCCTCTTCCAAGTCCTCCTGTGGGTGTGGCTATGGGGACCTTGGCAGTGGTGGGGGGAGGCTCTGTGTCTCTTTCCTGTGCTGATCCTGCTGCAGTTGTTTCCATAAGATCATATTGTGTAGCATGGCACATACCGTGAACATCTGTGTACATGTGGCTGAAGAATACTCAGGGCTCCACTAGATATATTGAGGCACCGGAACAATCACTTGAGCAGTCCAAACACATGCTCTACGATGTTTCTTGTTTGTGCATATGCCTCGTTATGGTATTCTTCAGTAGGTGCATGTGCATTTTTGATGGGTGTCATCATATAAGGTTACAGTGCATAGCCAACATCCCCCAGTAGATGGCCATATGGGATGTCCCCCTTGGCAAACATCTGTTACAGCTTTGATGTGTGCCAGATATGGAAGTAATGATAACTGCCAGGGCTGCCAGTACACACATTCATGATAATACCCTGGGCATTGCACACAACCTGTCAACTGATGGAGTGATACCCCTTGCAGTTGACATAGACTATACCCTCTTCACCTGGTGGTGCTTTGATGTGTACATGAGTGCAGTCTATGGCACCCAGTACCTCAGGGTAGTGTGTTACATGGTAGAAGAGATGCATACTGCTGGTCCTCTCCTCAGGGGTGTGGGGTAAATAAATGTGCTACTAGCATGTGTTTGCATGGCAGTCAGGAACTAGGGTAGTACCCTGGATGCTGATGCATGTGACACCCCCATCATGTCCCCAGTTGGTCTTTGAAAAGTACCTGTAGCTAGTATTCTAAGGGCTACACATACCTTGGTTTCCACTGGGATTGGTTCCCTCTATTGGCTCTTGGTATGAGTTGAGGGCAGCAGAGCTCGGTGAGGTCTTGTAGCATGTCCCTGTCCACCTTGTAGCACTCTACAATCTCCAGCTCATGTGGCTCCTGAAAGGTTATCCTGGGCCTGAACACTATTCTCCTTCTCAGTCTAGGCCTATTGTCAGCAACAGCATCAACACTGACCTCAGCATCTAGCACATACAGATGTAGCAGAGCAGCAGCAGCCCCTAGCATTCTGTCAGTTAAAATTCCCAGATCTGTACTCCAATGGTACAGAATATGGGGGAGAAATCAGATAGTAGGGTGTAGCCTGTGTGATTGGCTAAATATGATGCATTCCACCTGCCAGGTACATCACTGAGGGGTTTTTAAATGGCCCAATGAAAATGAAACAGGGGTTATCCTTTTTTTTTTTTAACTGGCTTCCCTGCTAAGCACAGCGGTGCGGCATGCAAACACACTCAAACCAGATAAAACGAGTGCTCAGAAGCTAAACAAAGCTTAGCAGCACTGAAACCCCTCCTGTTTAGCAGAGAGGTGCACTGCGCAAACAGGTGAAGCTGAGCTCCAGTCCACTGGATTTTGCCTGGGAACTAGAAGTCAGATGACAAGAAATGATGTCATCCTGCAAGCTATCCCAGCAGTAATATTTTAAATATTAAAAAGTCTCTGTGTGAGACAGAGCATTCTGCATTCTGTCTTGGACCTGACAACAACAACAAGAACCATTCACCACATCTGCCTTGCCCTAAGTAAGTTTTTAGGGTATAGTCGCTCTGTAAGATACAGTCAGGAATATAGCAAAGCTTAGTTTAGATTTTGTTTCTCCTTATTTGAGTGTGAGCCTGTACTGCAATGTCATTTTAAATATTTCCTGTTGTTTTGAACTCTGATATCACTGTGAATATATGTTTAGTATTGTCTTGTTATTTTATTATTTATTATTAAATATTTAAACCTTTCATTGTGGGTGATCTGTGTAGAGATATTTAAGTTTTGATGGTACTTGCATATTTATTTGGTGACAGTGTGTGGGCCTTTCCTACTAGCCTTACTCTTGGTCAAACTACCATTTGTATTAGTATTAATATTACACAGTAAGATTGGACACCCTTTGTTAAGGACACTAAAGTAGCTGGTAAGGAGTAACTGGTGGCAGTGGTAACTAAGTTATAGTTTGTGCAGAAGGGGGCATAGCTAGTAAACCTGTGCCAGCCTTTCCCAGGTGTGTGTGTGCGTGTGTGTTTGTGTGTAAATCAAACCTAAAAGACTGTGTGTAAGCTACTTGGGCAAGGACACAAAGCACTGGTTGGACACAGAGGCTGCTGAGGTCTTGGCTTGGTCACTCAGCCCTACAGTTGTGCGAGTGGGGAGTCTTGCTGGGGATCAAGAGGAAGAGGGAGAAACCAGCCACAGACTGACTGTCTGTGGTCTCTGTGTGCTCTTAAGGAAAATTGCACGTGATGCATAGAGGTGTATCTGGAAATACTTTATGTGTATCTGTTATCCTCGCAGTGAATATCCCCCACTGTTGCCAGTGAAGTGGACTGAGGCTCCTTGATTACTAGTCCAGTGGTGGGTCATCACAGACTACATCGTATTAAAATTGATATAAACCACATCAAAAAATGTCAAAAGCTGGAAAAAATGAACCTGTAGATTGGAATATAAATGCAGCATTGTTGGACATGATGTCAGTGGCTGAAGGGATATCACACTCATCATTGGTGGTGGTAGACATAAAGGTTTGGCTTCTGTTCTCAACCAAATTACTGGATTTATTTTCATTTACTGTCACTGCTTTGCAGCATTAGTGTCCCATCCCTCCAAGGAGACAATAAACTAAAAAATTAAGCTTTTGGTAGCTCAGGGAGAGAGAGAACCTGCTGCACTTAGCAAAAAGAGAATGGGAATCTCCTCGATGCCCTGGCCAAATTTCACCTATTCAGTATGAATACCACTTCTGGGCTCCTCTAAAAAAAGTGACTTCCAGTCTAGTGCATACATAAGGTAATAAAAGTAGCAACACCTTAGTTGTAGGTTTTCTTGAAACTGCCACTGGCCCAGATTATCACAATGGTCTATCCATATCTTAAAAGTGGGTATAAACTTTAGATAAGAGGGGGTACTGTATCAGATATAACTATTGTTAAGCCTTCAGTTGTTACAGAAAAATTACCTGCCAAGAGGTCCACTTCAGTTAGTGTGGAGAGAAACACGTTTTCATGTAGAATTTGACCGAGATTTATTTGGACTTGGTGGGGAAAGGGTAGGTAGATAAGCAGATGATAGTATTTGATGTTATCCCAATTGATATTATAATAGGTAATGACTTTGGTAACACAGAGTCTAATGTTCATGTAGTAGCATGAAGTTAACCTTGGAGACAGTCATGTGAGAAAAGTAGTAGAGGTGAGACCCCCTCAATGTCCATATCTCCAGCAGATCCTAGCAACGGTGCTGATCCCCATCCAGTGGCGCACCTCCAGTAGTGGCTACTGATCCTCAAAAGCAGAGGGAGATATTGGGATAAGGGTTTACTGTTCAGATAGTGGACTCCTGAAGAGGTGCTACAGGAAGTAGTGATCTAGCAGCTGGTATCACCAAGAACATACCATGCACTTTACAATAGGTAAAAGGGAACTGCAACAGGGTGAGCAGTGCCAGAAGGTTTACAGCAAAGTGACAATGACACAGCTGCTCTTGTGCCCTTACCTGTTATAGAAGGACAATTCACAGGGTTATCATGAACGTTGTGTGGCCTTTTAGTACACCAAGCACCACAGGTAAGATGAATATGTTAGTGATGGTGGATTGTACTATAAGGTACCTGGAAGAAGTGGCTTTGTCCTCTGCAGATTGTGAAAAGGTGGTAAATGCTTTGTTGGATATTTTCAGCAAAGTGGGATTTTCCTGGAAGATACTAATTAACGGAAGGATTAACTTTATGGCAAACTTATTGACTTGTTTGTGGAATTACTATGGGTTAAAGCAGTTTAAAACACCCCATACATTCTGTAAACAATTGGTTTTCTGGAAAACTCTATTCTCAAAACCACGTTAAGTTCATTTGCAGACCAGCTGAGGCAGAAAAAGGGGCTAATACATGTTCCATCTCATACTTGTACAGTACTTGTATTTTACCCTAATTACTGTATGATCACATGGTGAGGGGGGCTTTTGTTGTAAGTTGTGATGTGTTGTAGGGGGAGTATGACTTCAATAAACAGCCAGTTGTAGATTATGTCTTAAATTTCCATGTTAGGGTTACAGAGCTCATGAAGCTGACATACTATCTAGCACAGACACATTGGTTACAAAAAGACAGGAATGTCTGAACATCAAAGAGTAATATGCTGCCAGACAAAAGTGTAAGATTTATTTCTCTTCATTAAAATATGTTACAGGTAGTGTTGGAGGGTCCTTTCAAGGTAGCTTGATAAGTAATATAAATATGTGGTGGAATTGCTAGACAGGATTCAAAAACAAATCTCTATCATGTCAATACGATGAAGCTCTAGTCTAATAAATAGGCTGTAGTACTAGCATCTGAAGTGAGTAACAAGAGGAATCAGAGAGAATATGGAGGTGCATCTTCTTAGTGAGGGTCAAATTAATGCTTCATTTGATAAGGTTGTGCTGTCACATCAGCTGCCTCCTACTCAGGTTCAAGAAATTCAAGCAGTGCTTTGAAAATATGAGGACATGTTTACTGCTAAACCACAGTGTACTCACCTTATAAAGCACCATGTAGATACAAATTCCCATCTACTAATAAAAAAGGGTCCTTACACAGTGTCTGAACAAGTCAAGCAAACCAGGTATGAGGAACTGTAGGAAATGGGGACAGTTCAGGAATCCAGTAGCCCCTGGGCCTCACCACTGCTGTTGGTGCACAAAAGAAATAAAAGATAGCTGCAAGTATAAAGTCGTATGTAGACTATTGAAAATGAAACAGTCACAGAACCAAATGCATATGCCATGCCCAGGATGGATGAAACTTTAGAGTAGCTGGGTGGGGCAAAGTATTTGACTATTACCGTCTTAAGAATTACTGAGAGGTATTTTTGACACCCGCAACAAGGGTCATCCTGGTTGTGCAGTATGATGAACACTAAAATGCCTTTCTGGATGTAAAATACCCAGTGTTAGAGTCTGGTGCACCGCATTCTGACAGGAGTTGGAGACTGTGCTCCAGCCTATATAAATGATGTTGCTATTGTTGGATGATCCTGAGTAGAAAATGTAGAGTCAGTGAGAGAAGTGCGAGGCAGACTAGAAAGAGCTGGGTACTTAATCAGTTTAAACAAATGTTAGGAATAACAAGAGGAAGGTCCCACAAAACCATGAACCAGTGTAATAATCGAAAAAAAATCATCTCTATGATCTTTCACCTGTCTATCGTCCTTCATTAAAATGTTGATAAATTCACATCCCTGCCATTCAAAACATTTGAGCAATTCTGGATTCAAATGCAAGACAGCATCCATCTTAAAGGACAGATAAACAACTCAGAAGCTTACTTAAATCCACCAAATTCAAGAATGAGGCTGAAGTAGCTGCTCAAGACAAAGAAAATCACAAGGCATTGTTTAGTTCTGTTTTTAATCACAAAAGCACAATGAAGCAATGCACTGGGCTGATAGCGAAAGATAAATATCTGGTGACAAAATCATAGACTGAAACTAAATGTAAAATAATCCATTATTGTATCTTTAGGAAGTTATCTATCCCAGGGAAATACTACATTAATAATCCATTAAACAAGAAATATCTGCACTGAATTATCACTTATGACATAGGCAATCATACAGTTATATAAATGAAAAAGAACTATATTGACATTTTCAGTTGCAAACATTATACATCACATATAATTTTTATACATTCATTGTCAATCAAACATTACATAGCTCATTAAATTCCTACCTTCCCTTAAACTTCATTCGTCCTCTAAAACATTATTCTGCATGCCCTGTTCCCACAGTTCCCTTTTTTCCTATGAAATTTGCTCCTGCCCTTTTTATAAGATCTGAAGTCCAGTTCATTTATCTTTGTTAATATATTCACTGCTTCTGGTATTTTTGGTTTAGACTTTGATTTCCATTTTCTGGTAATTGCTTTTTTGGCATATACTAGAATTAAACTCAGCAAGGCCTCACTATGTCTAGGCAATTCTGATTTTGTATCACAGCTCAAAAAATCATTTCCTTAGTTACACCAATTTGCTCACGCAGTATTTATTTTTATTCTCAATTTTTTTTTATTTTTCAAATACATTTGAATGAATTTCATAGCATTTATACATAACATCTTAAATAACTATGTACACTATTTACATTAGTGTTAGAAAAATATGTATTAATGTGTGTATGCTTAATGCCAATTAATAAGCAAGTATTTTAATACACTTTTCATTCTATTTTTCATGCACTGTGTTTTATACAAAGTTTCATATGAGACTGAAAAAGATGCTTTTTGAAAACTGCAGTATGCTTTCTGAAACTTGCAAGTTGCCCTCTGACCTAGTAACTGCTAGCACAGCAATATTCTTGTTTATGCCTTGTGGAAATGTACTTGAGAAGCAGGTGTTTATCTGCTAGGTCAGAAGCGAATGAATGAACAAAGCCTTATGTTATAAATGTAATGATTTCAGACAAACAGCTCTGTCCAGAGGAGCGGAACCTCTGCAGCTGTAGTAATTTAGAGATAAAGTAGACAAAGGATTATTAGATAAATGAACTGCTAGCATTGTGCTTGATTTAGCCATAGTATCTTGAATGTAACATAACATGTATCTAACTGGAAGTAATTAAGGCCATGTTGTTTTCCTCAGGAAGTTTCACATAAAAATTGATAAATCAGCAGAAATTCATGGGAAAGATGGTCAGCAGATGATGATGAAAAAGGTGGTAATCTGTTACGTCAGCATGGTAGGACATGATCAGTTTAAAAATGTATAAAAATGAAAGTATTTCCTGTTTCTGGTTAGACAAACTCTGTATTAGCATGTTTTTGTCTCCTTGCTGCAAGATTAAAGTGCCTTAACCTGAACCTACTGTGTTTTAATCATTTTTAAAGTATAATTTTCCTTTGACAGATTGGTCCTTTGGACCGGAAAGTACCTCTCGCTCTAGGCCTAGGTCAGAATTGGGCCCGGTGGCATGCATCTGTACGGAGAAGAGGCCAATTCGGCTCTTCTGTTTTGAAAGACCTCCGACTGAATTGTCGTTCGAAAGAGGCCAGCCACTGTTTCTGATCTGGGATTGGAGGATGAGTCAACGATCCGGTGGATCAACTCACGGAGGGTCAGGTAAGGAGGAATTACCTTATTTCTGTTTTAAAATCAGGGACTAAGTACAGAAATGTTTTTTGTCAGGTAGATTTGCATGTGCAGATCAGGGACAGAAAAAGGGGTTACTGTTTTTGTCATAGATCAAGAAAACAGAATAGGTAGGCAGTTGTTCTATATAAACTGTGAAAAGGTATAGATTTGTGTTACCACGTGATAGAAAGGGTTACATAACAATTTACAGCTTAGCTAAGACAGCAATGGGAAATCAGTGCACAAAAAGTTCCCGAGACCCGCCCCTAACTGAAGACACGAAGTATATGCAATTACAGCATGCCGATAATGTTAAGTACTACACCAAATGGGTTGATAAGTATAAATTTGAGGGTAATTTAGATAAACTTGCACTTATGAAACTTGTTAAACGGTTAAAAATAGACGCGAAAGGTCAACTAAAAAAGCAAAGACAGTTAGGAGTCCCTCAGGTGCATAGGTGGCTTGAGGAAGCAAATCGCAGGGAGCAGAGAATTAAAAATTCAAAGACGATGTTCTTAGACAAAGAAGACAATAACTTGGTAATAGCAACAGCCCCTCCTTTGCCCCTTCCGCTTCCGTTACCAGAATATGAAGCAAGTGGACAAGCTGATCCACCTCCACTATATCCAGCTGTCCCTGCAAAAGCACAACCGTTTGTTCAGGGATCCTATCAAGACCAGGTCTCGAACACGCGACTTGAGGAGGGAGATTGAATTAAATGAATTAAATAGAAAATCACAGGCTATGAGTGAAGAAGAGATATGTCCGCTCATAGAAGTACCGAATTCTCAAGCAGGACAGGCAGGACATGATCCGACTCTTTTAGTTTATAGACCGTGGACACTGGAAGATATCCAGAAAGCCACGGAGGGAATTCCCCACCCAAAAGTGAATTTTAGAAAATTTTTAGAAGACTTACAGGGTATGAGATTAAGTTGCCATTTAAATGGAGAGGAAGTAGGAAAAAGTAGTTAGACAAATTGTGGGTCCAGATTGGCACATGATCAGTGGCGACTGGAATCCTTGTGACGCACAATTTAGACCACTCCCACATACTAATGCAGAACTAGATGACAGAGTAAAAGGTCTGACAGACCAAATCTCTGAAAAGTGGAAGCCTAGGGCTGATTGGACTTGCATTAATCAATGCATTCAACAGGAAGGTGAAACAGTTGATAGATATTATGCTAGACTGTTAGAGTGTTTTAATAATCACTGCGGAATGCAGATACCAGAAAACCAGACACAAGATTCCTCATATGAACAACAGTTAAAGAATGCATTCTTGAAGGGTAGTATAACTCCCATTAGCAGCTTTATTACAAAGCATATGGTAGATCATCGAACAAGTAGACTACAGCCATTACTTGAATATGCTATACATGCAGAAAGACATTTTAATAGTAAAAAGAAAAAGAAAACTCAAGTATTTTCGGCAGAAGATGGGTCAGAAGTATTTGTAGTACAAACTGGGAAAAAGGGTAAGAAAAGTACCCAGGGAAATAAACAATCTGATAAATGATCAGAAGATTTCGAAGAAAGAAAGAAAAAGGGTGAATGTTTTAAGTGCGGAAAAAAGGACATTTAACAAGGGATTGCAGGCTAAACAAGAAGGTGACTACAGAAAATAAGGAGGATTAGGAATGACTATATGATAGTCAGGAATCATTGGATGAGAATAAGCAGGGAAAGGTAAGTGCAAATATGATAGCAGGAGTAGAGGATGTGACACAAGGAGTAGAGGATGTATATGAATTTACAGACACAGAAGAAGGTGAAATTTTAGACCTAGCTCTTTTGAGCTTAGAGCTTTACTTAGTAGACATGAAACCGGAAGTGACGCTTCTGCTAGAGGGGAGGGAAGTTAAATTTCTGTGTGAATCAGGGGCTTCACGGACCCTGATACACCCTTCCAAGTTACCGGAAGATTCAGAATCACCAGATTATATACTAGTGAAAGCAGCTAATGGACAGCTGTATCGGGAGCCACTCTCCCATGACATAGCAATAACAGACCCCGTTTCAGGAATGACCCAGAAAAGTAAAATTGTAGTTTCTGCAAAATGCCCAGTAAATCTTTTGGGTAGAGATTTGATGCAGATATTTGGCATAGCCGTAGTTCCAACCATGCAGGGTATGGAAGCACAGCGACAAATGGATACTTTTGTAGTGCGACCAGAGGGTGAGACATATTATTGGTACAGCCAGGACTTAGTTACAACTGGTCCGGGGGCAGTAGCCGAAGAACTGATGAACATAGCCATCAGTAAGTCCCCCTCCCTTGACATTGACAAACAGCATTTGTTGCATTGTACTCTATATTACTGTAATAGACCAGGACCTGATAAAGATTATGAACAGGAATTGTTTCAAAACCACGCAAACAGGCTAGTATTGTGAAATTTGTACTGGGATGCAGAGGGGAACAGTGTAGCAAGATGTTCATTGCCCCAGGAATTTTTAGCACTTTATAAATCTAATCGACTGCCACATGTTAGTTTACCTAAGAACAAAAATTTGAAATGGGCAGACTTAGGTGAAAAAGTCACAAGGTGGGAAAAGCAGACAGAATTAGAGCTCTCTGAACAAGGAGTACAGAAACAGAAATTGAATTGGATTACACAGACACACCCAGCTGTGCACTCACAGGCTAGTGAGAATAGCTGAGTATTACTCTTATTGGAAGAAGAGGAAAAAGCCTTGCGAGACATACCAGATATTCCCTGGTCAGCAGGGAAATCAGATGTAGGACTTATATGAACAGCAGGACCAGTTACCAGAAAAGACAGTATCCCTTGAGAAAGGATGCAGAGATAGGAATCAAGCCTATTATAGCAGCCTTACTTAAGGAAGGAATCTTAATAGAATCTCCTGATTCACCATGTAATACACCTTTATTTCCTGTCAGGAAAGCAAATGGGGAATGGCGTATGGTCCAAGATTTACAAGCTGTAAATAATGCAGTTATACCAAGGGCACCAACGGTGCCAGACCCACACACCTTACTGAATGATTTAAAGCCAGAGCAAAAATATTTTTCAGTGGTAGACATTGGTAATGCATTTTTCTCGATACCGATACACCCTGACAGCCAATATTGGTTTGCATTTACATTTCAGGGAAAGCGGTACACATATACAAGATTACCACAGGGATATTGTGAAAGTCCAACAATATTTGCACAGGAAATGGCAAGCAACCTGGCGGGATTTATCCCACCGAAAGGTAGTCAGATTTTACTTTATGTAGATGACATTCTGCTGGCAGCCCCCACCCAGCAAGAATGCAAAGAGGACACGATAGCTTTATTACAATTTTTAGCTACTCAAGGTCACAAAGTAAACAAAGACAAGCTACAGCTTTGGAGAAAACAAGTTAAGTACTTGGGATATGTAATATCCAAAGAAGGTAGAATATTAGCTGAAGATAGAAAAACAGCAATTTTACAAGCACCTAGACCAACTACCAAAAAGGAAATGATGTTCTTCCTGGGAACTACTAATTTTTGTCGGAGTTGGATACCGCACTATGCTTTGGAATCTGCTCCACTGGCCGATTTAATATTTAAAAAGCTGATGGAAGCACAGGATTTATTACAATGGACACCTGAAGCAGAAGCAGCTTTCTGTAAGCTGAAACAACTGATAGCATCATCCTTAGTTCTAGGATTACCAAACTATCACAAGCAGTTTATTCAAACTGTAGATTGTAAGCAAGGTTATATGACATCAGTATTGACACAGCAACATGGGAACAAACAACGCCCCATAGCTTACTATTCATCACAGTTAGACCCAGTGGTACGATCCCTGCCCCACTGTGTACAAGCAGTAGTTGCAGCTGCAATGGCAGTGCAGGCTTCAGCCTCAGTAGTGCTATTCCACCCTCTCACGTTGAGAGTGCCTCATGCAGTCGCAATTATTTTACTGCAAGAAAAAGTAGCATATCTTTCTCCAGCTAGGCATCTTTCCTGTATGACCATACTGTTGAGCCAACCTCATATGACAATTGAATGATGCACAACTTTGAATCCGTCAACCTTGCTTCCAACCCCTGCAGATGGCAAACCACACTGCTGCCTGCAGGAGATTGAGCAAAAGACATTACCTAGACAAGACCTTACAGATGTTCCCTTGGATGATACCGAGGTGACATACTATGTGGACGGCTCATGCAGGAGGGGTCCTACAGGACAGAACCTAGTGGGGTATGCAGTCGTTTCTGATACTGAAACTTTAGAAGCAAAATCTTTACCACACAACCTATCTGCACAAGTGGCAAAATTGATTGCCTTGACAAGGGCATGTACCTTAGCAAAAGGTAAGAATGTGAACATTTATACTGACAGTCAGTATGCTTTTTCTACTGTACATGTTTTTGCGCAGCAGTGGAAAAATAGAGGAATGATAACATCTACTGGTAAACCGATCAATCATGCGCAATTTATTTTAGACTTGTTAGATTCAATTCAGTTACCTAAAAAAGTAGCTATTTGCAAATGTGTAGCTCATACGAAACAACAGGACAGGATTTCAAAAGGTAATGCACGGGCTGATACAGCTGCGAAGCAGGCAGCTTCAGCCACAGAAACTTTTCATTTGGGTGAGGAATTACAACCCTCTGAGATTTTAGATTTAGAAATGTTAAAAACAATGCAGACACTTACTACAAATATTTAAAAACAGAAGTGGATAAAACGAGGAGCAATCCTCGAAAAGGGACTGTACATCTCCAGGGAGAAGAAACTGATTTTGCCATCTAATTTGTTTAGATATGCAGCGTTGTTGAGCCATGGGCAGAGCCATGTCTCAACAGGGGGGATTGTACAGTTAGTGAATCGAGTATTTACAACCTATGGATTTACCAATTATACAAAACATTTTTGTGCAGCATGCCATTTTTGTAACAAGCATCATGCACAAGGGGCATTGAAGCCTAAGCAAGGGAATTTTCCTACACCACCGTATCCGTTCCATACTATTTGTATGGATTTCATAGAATTGAATAAATGTGAAAATAAGAAGTATTGCCTTGTTATTATAGACATGTTTTCCAAATGGGTAGAAGTGTTTCCAACTAAAAATCCAGATGCAGCTACTGTTGCAAAGGTCCTTGTTAAAGAAATTATACCCAGATTTGGTATACCGGAAAAGATTTATAGTGATAACGGGACACATTTTGTGAACCAAACGATTCAGCAACTTAGTAGCTATTTTGGGATATCGTTAAAGAACCACTGCGCTTATCACCCCCAATCTGCAGGGCTAGTAGAGAGACATAATGGGGTGCTGAAGAATAAACTTAGGAAGTTGATAGCAGAGACAGAGGAAAACTGGGTGCACTGTTTGCCTTTAGCACTGTTGAGTATGAGAACTGTTCCAAATGCGAAGGGATTAACTCCTTTTGAAACTTTGTTTGGCAGGGCATATTATACACCTCAGTGAAAACCTCTCATGTCTACAGAGCAGGAGGCTGACAGTTCACTTGCAGGGTATATGAGGCGATTTTTGAATAACAAACTTTTGCAGTTAAATTCTGTTTCAGATAAAGAGCAACCAAAATCGGAAGCACCAGTAGCCCCAGGCACCTGGGTCTGGGTGAAGATTGTGAAGCGAAATAATTGGAGTTCTCCAAAGTGGGAAGGTCCATACAAGGTACTACTGTCGACACCCACTGCAGTCAAGATCGCAGAGCAAGCTTCCTGGATTCATTTGACGCACTGTAAACTGGTTAAAAACTTTGAACTGGACAAAAACTTTGTTACTGTTGCACAACAAGAACAAAATGGCCAGGTACAGAGTGAGTAGAGACATTGAGCAACCTCAGAAAACTTGTATGATCGTTTTTATTGCAATATTGATCACACTGTTCTTTTTGTTGTGGCCACTCTTTTTTCCTGCCACAAAGGTTGAACTGATTAGACATAATGAACCAAACATAGACTGGCATCCGAACTTTAACACTTATCAGGCAATTACACGTGTGACTTTTAATGTTTTGAACTGCTGGGTCTGTATGGCCATACCAACAGCATACAGGGGTTTATTAATGACTGCTATCCCCATAGGGGTCAATGAGACCTGGGAAAATCTGTTTTTTGACACAGTTGCTATTAAAGCACATGATAAGGTAGCACTGTATTTGCCTGTGACACAAAAAGGAATTGTATGTTTCTATAAAAATGATACCATCCAAGTGGGATGGAGTAAGTGTAATGTTACAGTACAATATAAATGTTATAGAAAACCAAATGATTTGAGTGGATCTTGTAGTACAGATTATGACTCATTTTTGAAATCTATGCATAAGACTCTTGACCAGGTACAACGCAATCCTGTACTTTTAAACAGTTATCTGTAATAGACAAGAAAATGTTTCATGCAGGGCAGTCATTTCGTAACAAAGTAATAACTAAGGTAGAGGACTGTTATTTTATGTGTGGTAAAAAAGCATATAAATGGTTACCTGAGAATTGGTCTGGCAGTTGTTTTTTGGGGTACCTGGTTCCGGCCATCCGACACACTGCAGTTTTACCTCAAGGGAGAATTCGAAATACTCGAGACGTAACCAAAAAGACTGTTAAGAAACCTGAGAATCCAGTGGGATGGATCGAAGCAGGCTGGAAAGACCATCCAGGAGCAAAACTTGCGTACATGGACTTCAGTGATGCTGTCTTATACTGGGCAGGTGTATCACCTATGTATGGTGGAGTTAAATCAATATGGGAGCTGCAAAAACTGTCCAAACTTCTCAAAGTATTGAATAATGAGACTTTTTCTGCTCTTGAACTGATAACTGATGAACTGAATGCCATGAGAACTGTAGTGCTCAAAAACCGAATGGCTCTTGACTTCACCCTAGTGGTGAGAGGTGGAACTTGTGCTTTAATCAAAGAAGAGTGTTGTGCGTTTATTCCTAACCATCAGCATGAGATTAACGATCATCTCGAGGTGATTCAGCAAGTATCGGCCATGATCAAGCCAAGCCCAAACCCTCTGACAGACTTTTTCCAGAATGCCTTTGGGGGGGGCTCAATTTTTATGAACATATTGATTGCTATTGGGGTAGGATTACTCCTAATAGGAGTTTGTATTTGTTGTGGAATCCCCTGCATGAAGAGATTAGTTAAAAAATTCATAGATACATCCGTATCTGAGACTATGTATCAAAGTACTGAATTTGAAGAGCTGCTAGAATGTGAAACACTTTCTTAAAAGTTTAAACTGAATGACTTTCTTAACTGCAAATCCTGAATGGAAGAGGTTAGGAAAAGAAGCAAGCTGTTTATTCTTTTTGGAAAATAGAATAAAAAAGTATTAACAGGAGGGAAATGTTAGAAAATATGTATTAATGTGTGTATGCTTAATGCCAATTAATAAGCAAGTATTTTAATACGCGTTTCATTCTATTTTTCATGCACTGTGTTTTATACAAATTGAGTTTCATATGAGACTGAAAAAGATGCTTTTTGAAAACTGCAGTATGCTTTCTGAAACTTGCAAGTTGCCCTCTGACCTAGTAACTGCTAGCACAGCAATATTCTTGTTTATGCCTTGTGGAAATGTACTTGAGAAGCAGGTGTTTATCTGCTAGGTCAGAAGCGAATGAATGAACAAAGCCTTATGTTATAAATGTAATGATTTCAGACAAACAGCTCTGTCCAGAGGAGTGGAACCTCTGCAGCTGTAGTAATTTAGAGATAAAGTAGACAAAGGATTATTAGAGAAATGAACTGCTAGCATTGTGCTTGATTTAGCCGTAGTATCTTGAATGTAACATAACATGTATCTAACTGGAAGTAATCAAGGCCATGTTGTTTTCCTCAGGAAGTTTCACATAAAAATTGATAAATCAGCAGAAATTCATGGGAAAGATGGTCAGCAGATGATGATGAAAAAGGTGGTAATCTGTTATGTCAGTATGGTAGGACATGATCAGTTTAAAAATGTATAAAAATGAAAGTATTTCCTGTTTCTGGTTAGACAAACTCTGTATTAGCACATTTTTGTCTCCTTGCTGCAAGATTAAAGTGCCTTAACCTGAACCTAACATGTTTTAATCATTTTTAAAGTATAAACTCAGCAAAGCCTCACTATGTCTAGGCAATTCTGATTTTGTATCACAGCTCAAAAAATCATTTCCTCAGTTACACCAATTTGCTCACGCAGTATTTATTTTTTTTCTCATTTTTTTTTATTTTTCAAATACATTTGAATGAATTTCATAGCATTTATACATAACATCTTAAATAACTATGTACACTATTTACATTAGCATGACACTATAACAGATCTTAATGTATACAGTTACTTTATAAGTATGTCCAATCTGTTATCAGAGTGTCTGATCAATTATTGTATAGTGTCAATCAATGATAAAACTTTTCCCCAGGGGTTGTTGATAAATGGCTTTGTATAAATTATTTATTTTATTTTAATTTCCAATAATGCTGTGGTCTTCAGTAGGCTGTAAAAGTCTTCCAAAGTTGGCATTGTGTTTGTATTTTATCTTCTTGTTATACAGTTCATTGAAATTGCAAGTATAGTCCATACTAGATACATGTTTGATCTATTCAAATGAGGACCTTCATACAAATTTAATAATACAAGAGCTTTAGTTCAATAAAATGATTTATTAAATAAAGCATGTAGAAAGTTATTAATACCATTCCAAAATGGCTTAATTTTAACACAATCAAAGAAAATTTGGTTCCTGTCTGCATTGTGTACTTGCTCACATCTCCAACATATTCCTTTTATGGAAGAACTACTTTTACTGATTCTGTCTGGGGTTAAGAATGTTCTGTGCAAGCATTTCCAATTAAAAACTTTCCAGTATTGTGTAAAGGATGTGTATTTTATCGATAATACGATATTTGTTTTAATATCTTCAGTTAACTATATTGTGTGCCCTTTTGTTATATATTTCCAATATGAGGTTTTAGGTGTTGTTTTATAGTTTATCAATATTTTATAAAATTTTGAAATACTGTTCCCATATCAGATTCATTGGGCTGGATTCACGATGGCTTGTGCGCGCCTGTAAACCCAAGTAAGACAGAGTACGTGCGTGTAAGCGTGAGTGTGTACGTTTAAGCCAGAGTAAGCATATATAAGTCTGTTTAAAGAGTTGCAAGCGCGTTTGCACTGGTGTGCGCGCGTTTTAACCCGAATAAGCAAGTTTTAGTCCGTGTAAGCATGTGTGCGCGTGTGTTAGCAACTGTGCGCATGTTTGCGCTTGTGTGCAAGGTGCTCCCCCCTGAGGAAACAGAAAGGAAAAAGGAAGCACAACAAATAGTAGGAAGCTACCAGGGAGTACTAGCAGAGCTAGCAGGTGAAAACAATCAGAATCAGGCAATTACACAGGCAGTACACTTGCCCAGCCCAGCCTAGCACTTACAACTCTGCCAACAACAGTCCATTATGTTTCTCACAACAGACACTGCAGTAAGCTAATAGAAGTGAAAACTAAAAAAGCTTTACTGAGACAAAGAAATGTTAGGGACTGCCATTGCTGTTATAAGGCAACATATGCAACATGCTGAGGGTGGTGACAATGGAAATGCTGCTGGACAACCCACAGTGAGGAGACGGAGAAGAGTGTACAGGCCCAGGATAACCTACCAGGGGCTACATGAGCTGGAGATAGTGGAGTGCTATAGAGTGGACAGAGACCTCTTGCAGCAAATTGTTGAGCTGTGCAGGCCACGCCTCACACACAGAACCAACAGAGGGGAACCCATCCCAGTGGAAACCAAGGTATGTGCTGGCCTAAGAATACTAGCAACAGGTACCTTCCAGAGACCAACTGGTGATATGATGGGGATATCACAGGCATCAGCATCCAGGGTACTACACCAGTTCCTGGATGCCATGTCAGCACATGTCGGTGATCATGTATATTTCCCCAATTCCCGTGAGGTATTGGCCAGCAATATGCGTCTCTTCCAGCAAATAGCGGAATACCCTGAGGTAGTGGGTCCAATAGACTGCACGCACATATGCATCAAAGCACCAGCTGGTGAGTGGGGTAGGGTCTACTTCAACTGCAAGGGCTTCCTATCCATCAACTACCAGGTCATGTGTGATACCCAGGGCATAATACTGAATGTGTGTGCAGGCTGCCCTGGAAACTACCATGATTCCCATATCTGGCATCTGACGCAGCTGTACCAGACATTTGCCAATGGGGACATCCCACATGGTCACCTAGTGGTGAATGCTGGCTATGCACTGGAGCTGTGGCTGATGACACCCATCAGAAATGCACACACACCTGAACAGGAATGCCATAATGAGGCACACGCGCAAACATGTAATGTAATAGAGTGTATGTTTGGGCTGCTCAAGTCACGCTTCCAGTGCCTGGATACATCTGGTGGAGCCTTGCAGTACTCACCAACTACATGTACCCAAATTGTCATGGTATGTGCTATGCTACATAATATGATCCTGCAAAAACAGCTGCAGCAGGACCAGCAAAGGCCTGGGCCAAACAGCCCCCCACCATTGCCAAGGCCATCACAGGCAGAGCATGACTCAGAGGAGGAACAACCTGAGCCTGCCCCATTAAGCAGAAGGAGATGTGCCCAGTATGCTTTGGCCTTGGCAAAGAGGCAACACATTGCACATACACTGGCTCAGTAGGAACTCTGGAAATGATACCCCTCTTCGACTCGCACATAAAGTAAAAGGGATGCCTAAGTTGACACTTCCTGCTTCCAACCATGTGCAGGGAGTGTAGTATGTGCATCTAACATAGGCAGCCCTGCAGTACCACCTAAGGCATGAATGCCATGTGTTAAGCAATATAAAGCAGTGCTAATCAGCAATTACCACCATGTAGTATATGCAAACAAAATCGCACACACCAACTAGCACAACTGTGGTCAATGTTGAGTAATATTGGGCAACGTCCAGCAATGTTGGTGAATATTGAGCAATGTTGGACAAGCCTGGTCTAAGTAGGGCATAGCTGAACAAAAGCCAACATGCTCATTTATGCTTAACAAGCCCTTAAGCAGTCTGGTCTGCTCAGTATGAAAATATAAAGGAGTGATGGACCTCGAACCCAGGATACTGTGCACTACAGCCAAAGTACTGAACCATTAAACCATGACAGTATTGCAGTGCTCCACCTGTATGATGGAATGTTGATAAGTCTATGCAAAGTATTCCATGGAAACCCTGCAGGCACAGCATAATCCTTGTTGAGTTATGACACAAAGGTGAGTCCTGCAGTGAGAACAGAACCTGACTTCCAACACACACAGTATAAATGTTAATATTGGTCATGTTCGCATATATCAGAAAATGTAGTGGACCTCAGATAGCAACATACTAAAGGGTCACACTCGGCATGCTCACACACTTGAATAAATGAGACAAATGTCAGGCAACAAAACATGGAATGGTAGAACTGGGCATGCTCACACACTTAGGCCATGTCTGAGTACAGCAGTGGGCCACGCATATCTGACAGTTGCATGTGTTAACCCAGGAACCTGTCACAATACAGCAATCCACCCTGTGCACACAGTTATATGACAACAGACACATCTATAATATAGTGGAACCCTGTCATAATCAAATATGTTCTGCAGATACCGAAGTTGTTCATGGAAACTGGTAAAGCAAAGATGATAAAGACCTGCAAACAGTATCAGCAATAAACATTGTGCATCATGAACATTAGCATAGGTTCAGAGGTCGATACTAGGCTATCTGCCCTAGGGCATGTACAAGCCTAGCCAGAGTGTGTTGGGTATTCGCAACCCTATCAGATTACTACACTGTGTGTGTGAATAGTAGGTCACACAAGATAGCCCATGTACGTGTAGGCTAGTGTGCCTCTGTCTAGTAGGGACACCGAAGATATTCCAGGGGTAAATATACAATCACCCATACAGTTGACAAGATGTCTCCAATAGGTGGTCAGTGGGTGGCTCTGCCTATGTGAAACTGGAATTACATTCTGTAGTGAGTGGAGCCTCTGGGATAAGAATCTGTCCCTCCACAATGTGCTATTAACATCTGTGCTGAGGTATACGTCCCTGGAGTGTGTAGCTCCAAGGGAGTTGGATATCCTGAGGTGGAGCATGTCCAGTGATTCTGGTTTGGGTATATCTGTAAACAACAGGCACACATCATATCTGAGTAGGTGGTAAGCAACTGAGTAAAGCTGGAGTTACTGCATCTGAACTATGCAGGGCATCTGTGTGAGTCCCTAGATCTGCTTGGTGAGGACCTTCCGTGGCCAGTACAGTTGCTGCAGGTGTCAGGTAAGGTACACCCCAAATGTGGCATTGTAACCAAGCATGGATATGATGAGTATAGGGGCACAATGACCTCACTCGATCTAAATGTGAAACCATATGGGATAAGGTGGCCCACATAGAAGGTGTGTCCAACCACTTTGGCAAGGTGAATGTTAAAGGCGATAGTACAAACAAGTCATGTCCCCAAACCCCTAACAACTCCTACCATATGTAATGGAGTACTACCTATGTGGTAATGTGTGGGCATGTTGTTACTCCCAAAGGGGATGACTATGCAACTAATGGCATTTAGCTGTAGGCCATGGCTCAGGCACCAGTCATCCATCTCTGTGAGACCCTGATTGAGTATGCATGTGGCAGCTGGAGAGTTGATCATGGCACCCAGTTTGCAGTCAAGTGCAAACATGTTCAGCAATATTCCCCCTGTGGTAGCCTGTACGTAAGACAGATATATACTGAACAAGAGAGATCCCAGGACCAAGCCGTGTGGGATGCCATGTGTAACTGGTATATAGTCAGACATGGCACCTGCAATTCTGACCATGTGGGTGCTATCCCTGATCTAGGTATCAATCCATTGTGTGAGACATGTGTCCATACTGACGCTGGTGAGCCTATGCATAATGGGCCAGTGGGTTATTGTGCTGAAGGGTTTTGCAAGGTTCAGGTAGGCTGTGTGGACAGCTGTCCCTATGTTGATGGACCTGTTAGCCATTTAAAGAATACAAACAGGTTCAAGAGGCAAGATCTGCCCACAACAATGCTGAAAGGTGTAGGACACAGTGTCTGTAGGTTCCCGATGTCTATGTGTAGGAGTCCTATGACAATAGGCTCCATAGCTTTGCAGAACAGGCTATATAGGCTTATAGGCCAATATTGTCTGTGGTCTGTTGTGGTACCAACTCTGTGGAGCGGGACCACTGTCACAGTACGCCATTCCTTGGGCACATATCCTATGGTAACTCTGATATTGAACAGTGATGTAATGTGAGGGTTGCGTTTGTCATGATGCTCATGTATGATGCAGGCTGGGATACCATCTGGTCACATTGATACTGTGATGTACGCTGTGGGGAGGGAAGCACTCACCTGTTACTGTGTGATGTCAGGGAGGTTATACTCTGTTAGGATGGATAGTTGCTCCTTAGGGGGGATTGGTGGGAGACATCTGCACTGAACCTATTTGCCAGGATGTAGGCAATGCCAGTGGGTTCAGGGTAGGTTTAGTCAGTATGTAGTAACTCACAGCATATCAGTGAGTGTCCACCCAGGTTTCTGACATAACTGAAGAAGGCCGTGTGATAGTCCTAAGTTTCAGTTGCAATTGTCTGGTAGAACCGGCCCTTAGAAAAGTCCATGAGTGATTGTAGCTGTCTGCTAGTACAGATCACAGATGCCTTCCCAGTCTGGGATTGTGTTCTATCATGTAGTAGCATCCTCCTGACATTATACAGCTTATTAATGGCTGGGGTCTACCAGGCAGGTCCCCTGCCATTGTAGTAGTGGGTCCTGTTGTTATTTGGGATAATCCATGCAGTCCATTAGGTGTCCTTAGAATGTGTATGTAAAGGATGCAGCAGTGTGAGCCATATATGCCACTGTCTCAGAATCTCTGAAGGATACCACCCTGCTTTGGTGAAGTGAGATGTTGGCTCATGAGAAGGTCACCAAGATTACCCAGGATGGGTGTGTGGAGGGTATATGTATGTCCTGTGAGATACATGTATGTTCTGACCTTACCAATGAGGGGTGTATCGCTGGTGTGGAACATAGAGTCCCCATGTTGGTGATGAGCAGGTCCAATATGTATTCTCCCTTGTGGCTGTGCTGACAGGTTGTGCCAAAGCATATGAGTCCACAAATTGTAGTGACTGTTGGGTGAGGTTGTCGGGGCTTGAGTAGTATCCCCAGTCAATTTTGTGTATATGAAGTCACACAATATAATGGTGTTTGTGGAGACCTTCATATTCTCCATAGTTCCCACGAAAGCCGAGTGTGGTTCCTGAGTTTTGGAGTGTGTTCTGTAGCAGACAACAAACTGAAAGGCAGTATTGCACAATGGTAGCTGTATATGTATGGTCTGTGATGCTTTGTGCAGTGTCACTAACCTGGATGTGTGTGTATCTGTGATGTATAAGGATACTCCCCCTAGTTGTGTTGTCTGTTACAAGTCTTGTTGTCAGACAGCATGGTATGAAACATAACCTGGTAGTGCTGGTGTGCATAAGCAAGCCTGAACCAGGCATCTGTCAGTGCACAGATATTGCTCTCCTCCATACTGAGGAGAGTCCTGAGTGGCCACAATATGAGGTTAATACAACTGTTGTGGAGCAGCATTACCCTTAGTTTCATTTAACCTGTAACGTCTATGGAGGTGGGTTTGTCTTCTGAGCCCTGCTTAAAAAAGGCACTATGGTGGTAGCAAGAGCCTTAGCCAGCATACCAAAGTCCAAGGGTGACAGGTGCAAGCTGTCCATAGTGAAGCTATGTGGCATGTTGAGCATGTCACCATACGCTGACAGACACTGTATCCCCTATGAATGAAACAAATTTGTTAGCCAACTGTTAAATGTGATATGTGTGTCCGTATACTGTGACATCATAATTGGTGGGTGTAAGATGCTAGACAAGGTCAGGGTCATACTGGCCTGGGCTACATAATCAGAGTGTACCTCCATGTATCATGTCATGTGGTCCAAGGAGTAACGTCTGAGGTTACACACACCAACATGGGCAATGATGGTGCCAGTCTTGTACTTGCTTTGGAGTGACCTGACTGCCTGTGTTATGCGGCAGATCCTAGCACCCAACAGACAGCCCAAAGTGACTATTCCCTTGTCAGGGCTGGTGAGTGGTGCGTCAGTGTGTCTGAACATAAGTGTCATGTATTACAAGTGTATTAGGTGTGTTGTGTAGCCCGAAGGACAGTGACTGTGTGGCACACTGACATTGTGAACTTTGCGATATGTGGGTATTGTAGTGGGGTAGCAGGTATGTGTGTGTCTGCTTTGGAGGTCTCTGCTGCTTAGGTAGAGTACATTTACAGCATGCAAGTATGTCAATGTGTGCTAATGTGGTTTGAGTGCTGTTGCTAGACGATATGTGAGACTGATATGTGGTGTGTGGATACCTTCACCACCTGATAGACTGTGCCAGTCATGGGTCGAGAGAGTTCAGCGCCCTGCATGTCTATATAGGTGCATCTCACACATATATCTGAGTTTGTCGGGAGGAGGAGAGGGTTGTCTGTGTACATGAAGCAGATGTGACATTGTGTCAATATCACAATATCCACCAGCTGGACTGAAGAGTACACACAAAACCGACTCCTAGACATGACAGGATATTATCATGACATACTCTGTAGCCTGATCACAAAGGATCAGTAGGGTGTTAAACATGTAAAAGAGTATAACAGGGATTAGTGCTCATGTCCGTTAGTGTTTTGTAAAGAGGAGCTGTGAAGGACTCCAAACTGAATCATGACACCTCCTTCAGCTATGTCATAAATATCAATGTACACCCATACATGTCCTGAGTCAGGCCCAACTGTACCTCAGTGTCAATGCTGACATCATGACAGACAGGCCCATATGTACATACCCATCCCCCACTGACAATAGTCCACATCATCATACTAGGAGATATCACATGTAGAATGGATGAGCAGCTACCCCCACTGCCAAAAGCATGGCAACAGGTGGAATACATTGATTCCCAATATGTGTCATGCACAAACTACAGAACAAACAGATTATGCACCTGAACAGTCAGCTGAGCCGCACCCCTACACAGGATGTGGAACCGTTGAATGTGTCACAGCTACATATGGCACTCCCCACAAGTGTTGCTGCACAACACACCATGGGAAGTCAAGTCCAGTACGCCTATGAGGCCTGATCTGCAAGGTCATGGAGTCCATCATGGTTGCAGTCATAAACAGAGCTATTGGAAGCTGACACACACACAACCCTACCAACTGTGGTATGTTCATGTGCGGATTATGGTTCACAAACATGCTAGACTGTTTGCAAGGTAGCCACCCAGGACATACATCAATGAAAACATCTACACATGTGTCACATAGACTTTCAATAGCCCTTTATCAACATCCCAGACACATGTAGTATCCACATAACCAAGAAGCTGTGCATAAATATGTGTTGACATATGACGGAATGTCAACGTGTCCACAGATAGATCACACAAGGTAAGGATTCTGAGGTCATTTTCAAGCTGTTTACACCTGCTGACCCACATGGACCATACCTGGAATGGCATAAAACAAAGTGTACACACATCACCATGTCCAGTCTGATGATGTCACCATCCTATAAATACAGCAGGAGAAGGGAAACCTGCCAGTAAAGCAAATAGTGTGCCATAAAGACAAACTGTTGCTGAAACGAAAGACCAAGAAAAACAGACTGTTTCAGAGTAATCAGTAAGCCACAAAGTCCACTCCACGATATTTAGTCTTAAAACTGGTACTGAGAAGTCATCAATCCTACATAGAGTAAGTTACCGGTAAACCAATTCATAAGAATCCAGTAAATACTGTGCTAGACGAAGACAAGGACTTACTAGGTGTATTAAATCTACCCCAACTTAAATAGTGAGGGTCATATCCTGCATCGCCAAGTTTTGGTGTTTAAAACAAAAACATTCGGTCTCTAAAAACACCCCTGTGTAGCTCACCAACAACAGGAGACCAATCACCATCGGGTCAGAACACATCCAAGAAGCACCAACACCAGTAAAGCCGAACTGTCAACGTCAAAGTCAAAGCCCAATCCAACCCGAAACCAGCAACAAGCGATCGGTCCCGCGGGAGTCAGCCAAAAACTCACCGCACCCATTAAGATCCGCCGTGTGTGCTACACTAAAAAGGATGAACTGCCAGTAATTGTGTAAACTTCCTACAACTTACGTAGGAGAGATGACAACCGACAACATCAGACATTGATATAATAAACGGGTCAGACGATCCATCTGTCATGTCGAGAAAAATCACTTCAATATATTTCAAACTTGTACCTTGGGTTACAAAACAAGTACTTTAACAATATGAAGATATTTTAAGGGTAATGAATATAAAAACAGTATAGCTTTAAGACCGTACCAGGTTTGGAAAAAATCCCCCATCATAAAAGGCTGTATGACCCAGAGCCGTAACAACGAGCAGGGGCGTAATCACCCCACATAAACCCATAATCCAGGATCTAAGGGGAAGCACCAGCGTGAAACAACAGGCTGGTAGTACACAGTTAAAACCAGAACCAATCAAAGTGGTTCGGGGTGAAACCCCCTTACCAAACAAACAATACCCAACATATACAACACCTATAAAAAAAATAATAATAACCAGTGTGGAAGTCAAAAAGGAAGAAGTCCACGAAATCTGGGAATGGTTCCATACCAGAAAAAATATATGTAGGGGCATACCAAGTCCAGCCCAAATCAAAGTGACCAGGTGTGTTCTGCCAGGATAAAACTTGAGCCCCGAACATCACGGAGCCATAAAGTATAGGGAATCAAGAAAAACCCCAAATGTGTTACCAAATAACTATTACTACAGTGTACCCCCTAAGTTGTACTAAAAGGAAGGAGACCAGGTCTTAAATCATCTTCTCATGAAGGAAATACCTAAGTGTAAAAGACCAAAAATGTATAATATGCTCCAGGGGATATAAGTGTGATCTAAGGGCAACCCTGCCACAGATAGTAATATTATCTAAGGTAGCTCTTTAATTTTAATAGACAAGAGATATTACAATTGTCATTTAGACCAGGTGGTTGAAATGCATCAAGTTTTAATTGCCACTCTAATTCTTTTGTTTCCAGAATAATAGACCCAGGGCCACCTCTAATGTTGTGGGGGACATGGTCAATAGCAGAAAAAAGGAAACTGTGGTCTTTATTAAGTAGAATGTGTTTGGAGAGCGCATTATCTTCTTTGCCTTTCCTAATGGCATAAGTATGCTGATAGATTCTCTCTTTAAATTTTTGCTCAGTTTTCCCTATGTAGTAAGCTGAGCAGCAAACACATTGTGCTAAATAGACTAAGAATTTTGTATTACAATTAACTTTGTAGTGGCAAGTAATCTTTTTACCATTTACAACCAGTGTATTCCCTGTTCTGATGCATTTACAAAAATTACAGTTACCACATGGGAAACTGCCTTTCTGACGTGAATGGAAATCAAGATGTTTTTTACTTTCCAAGAAGTTTTTTAGGTTTTACCCTCCTGTAAACTATTAGTGGTTTGTCCCCAAGTTTTTCCCCCAAACCACTATTACAGGAAATAAGGTACCAATTTTTAAATAAAATAGAATTAATAATTCTAGAGTCCATGTTGTACACTGTAATGAAACTGCAAGAAAAATTATTTTGTTTGTTGTTGGAAACTGTTTCTAAACTAAAAGGGGGAGAAGGATTTGGTATTGAACTCAAGTCCTCGGTTATAAGTTCATCCCCAGAGTGTCTGGAGGTGTTACAGAGTAAGGGTTTGTAGAAGCCCTCCTGTCTTTTAGTAGTGACTTCTATAATGAGTTCTTCCAAAAGTTGACCTGGATAGTTACGGTTTGAAAACATTTCAAAAAGTAGTGTACATTCCTTGTCAAAAAGCTCCATGGTGCTACACATTCTGGCTGCCCGGATCAACTGACCCTTGACTATTGATCTTTTTTGTCTGTAAGGGTGTTGACTTGAAAAGTGAAGAAGTGAATTACAATAAGTGGGTTTCCTGTGTATTGATGAAAGTAATGTGTTGTTCAAGTCCACCTTTTCAAGGTTAACATCCAAATAGTCAATGGAGTCTGTTGAAAAGTGAAAAGTGAACTTAAAGAATGGTGTAGTACCATTCATGAAATCAATAATGGAGATGGCGTCCTGTTCAGAACCTTGAAAAAGGACAAAGATATCATCCAAGTACCTTGTGTAATAAATAAAGTGTTTCACTATTTGGGAATTTGAAAGAAGAAATTTTTTCTCCCAATAGGCTACTACTATATTTGCTACAGTTGTACCGCAAGGTGAGCCCATGGCTATACCCTGAGTCTGTAAGAAATAATGGTTCTCAAAAATAAAGAAATTGGATGTGAGGATAATATCAATAAGTTCAGTTACTGTGTCGATTTCCATTTGAGGTGCTCCTAGTTCATATAACAGTAGTGCAACCCATTCTGATGCCTCCTGGTGGGGGATGGAGGTGTATAAGTCCACAATATCGATTGTCAAGAAATTGAAGTCAAAATCTAGTTTTAATTGGTTTATGTTAGAGAGAAAGGACCATGAGTCCTTGCATATACAGGGTATCATTTTTAGATATTTGCTGAGAATGTTGTCCACCAACCGAGCACAAGGGTGGGTCATAGAAGACCTCCCATCAATAAGTGCTCTGATTGGTGGATCTTGTAAATTTTTGTGAATTTTCGGAATTCCGAAAATTATAGGTGTTTTTGGTAAAGTGATGTCTATAAAATGATAGACATCACTGTTGATTTTCCCAGCTAAAAACAGGTCCCTGAAGTAACCTCTGTTTCTGACAAATGTGGTGTTCATTTCATTAAGGGAAGAGGGCCTATAAGCTGGACTATTAAGGATCTTCTGCATCCGTACTGAATAATCATCATTGTTAAGGATGACAAGACCCCCACCCTTGTCAGGTTTTAGAATTCTGATTGGAATGTTTTCAAGTTCCCTTAGTAATGTATGCTGTTCTTTTGTGATATTAAACTTTTGTTTCCTAGCAAGAAGTTTAGCCTGAGCTTCAAGATGCCTTAAATCAACCTCACAGGCTTTTTCAAATAGAGCTAAGCTAGGATGTAAAGGGGGATTGTAAACACTGGAGAGTCTTAAACTATTGAGTTCACACTGCATAGAGGAAGAAAACAACAAACCCAAGTTAAGTTTTTTCGTGAAGTGTTTTACATCAATGATAGTATCAGTGAGATTAAAATGACAAGTAGGAACAAATGAATTGCCTAGTGATAACAGATCAATCAATTCTTGTTCAATTCTGAAATTGGTAAAATTGTAAATGTTAAAGTCACCTTTACTGTTTTTGAGAATGACAGGAAAGACTGGAGGAGAAGTAGCACCCCTATTGTTCGTGTGTAAGGGGCTCAGTTGTTCCAGTTCCTCCTCTGGTGTTGATACCTGGTGTTGTATCTTGTCCCTAAAAAAACAGTGTTGTCAGAGTTCTGGTTTTGGAACGGAGAATTGAGACCTTGCTGGAACGAATTGTTGTTCCTGTTCTTATTAGCATTAAACCGGTTGGCCCGAATTCTGTTACTGCGTCTGGGGCCTGTGTTAGAGTCTGAAGAGTCTTGTAGTGATGAAGGAAGCTGGTAAGAGTCAAATTCATCATCAGGCCTGTTGTGTGCAGCAACTTGTTGTGGGCCATTCCCAGGATGAACACGGGGAGGAAAAAGTTTTTCATATGCCTTATTTTGTTGGTATGCTAAGTTGTCCCGATTCAGTTTTTTTATTTTGTTAGTTTTCAGTTTCGTAAGAAGAGCATCGATACTATTAAATATGCGAGTATAGTCATATTTGAAGTTGTTGAAATCCAAATCTTCCTTGATGGAGTTGTCTAAGTCATTTAATTCAGTAGTTAGTGTTGAAATATGCAAGGAGTAATGCTTAATTATTAAATCAAGGAGCTGGAAACCTTGCTGGTCAAAAAGTGATTTTAAGTCATTCAAAAAACAGTCATCATTTATAAGACCAGTAGGAGCAAAGGTACTATGTAGCCCCTTTGGTATAATTTTATCCTTCACACATTGTTTAAAGTAGGAAACTTCTAGTTGAAGTTTACGTAGTTTAACCAACTTGTTGTCAAAAGAATGGAGTTTGCTCACCATTGAGTCCATTAAGTTAGAGTCTGTTTGTGCCGGTAGTTCCTGTTCACCCTGTTGACCAAAAGAAAAGCAGTTGACATCGGAAATCCAGTCCTGTAGGGAGGGAACGCCAATTAGCACCGGTTGTTGGTTGTTAACAGTAGGGCCAGTACCAACCCTGTTTGATGTTGTAAACTGGGTGGTGGAGGCTCCCCCAGTTTGCGTCTGGTTAGGGCGCTGTGCCGCTGTAATAAAACCAGAACTGTTCAAAGAAGAGGCACCTGTGTGCGATGTAACATTGTTCGAAGGACCTTGCCCAATTCTGGAATCTAATTGATCCATGCGCCCATAAAGCATATCAAGTCTTTTTGTAATGGCTGCTAGCATACTGTTCGTATCCTTGTTAGACTCCTGCTGCTCAATATGAGGCCCGAAAATATCCGGGCTAGTAGGACTTTCCGATAACCCTGTAGCCATACCACAAACACTAAAGACAAACTGTTGCTGAAACGAAAGACCAAGAAAAACAGACTGTTTCAGAGTAATCAGTAAGCCACAAAGTCCACTCCACGATATTTAGTCTTAAAACTGATACTGAGAAGTCATCAATCCTACATAGAGTAAGTTACCGGTAAACCAATTCATAAGAATCCAGTAAATACTGTGCTAGACGAAGACAAGGACTTACTAGGTGTATTAAATCTACCCCAACTTAAATAGTGAGGGTCATATCCTGCATCGCCAAGTTTTGGTGTTTAAAACAAAAACATTCGGTCTCTAAAAACACCCCTGTGTAGCTCACCAACAACAGGAGACCAATCACCATCGGGTCAGAACACATCCAAGAAGCACCAACACCAGTAAAGCCGAACTGTCAACGTCAAAGTCAAAGCCCAATCCAACCCGAAACCAGCAACAAGCGATCGGTCCCGCGGGAGTCAGCCAAAAACTCACCGCACCCATTAAGATCCGCCGTGTGTGCTACACTAAAAAGGATGAACTGCCAGTAATTGTGTAAACTTCCTACAACTTACGTAGGTAAGTGTGCCATGTTAATGCGTCTCTTTCCAGTATCATAACATAGTTAGGTAGGGGTTTAGGTGTTCCCTTTTTGGAGACTGGGAAAACTCAGAAAAGGAGGTACATTCCTCTTTGGAAAGTTTGATGATGTCACTATCCTACAAATACTACAGGAGAAGGGAAACCAGCCAATCAAGCAAATAGTGCGCAGTGTTAATGCGTCTCTTTCCAATATCATAACATAGATAGGTAGGGATTTGAATCCTGCAAAGTATGTGTGTGTGTGTGGGGGGGTGTATGTGTGCAGTTTCCTTTGAGAGGTGTTCCTTTTTGGAGACTGGGAAAACTCAGTAAAAGAGGTACATTCCTCTTTGGAAAGTCTGATGATGTCACCATCCTACAAATACTGCAGGAGAAGAGAAACCAGCCAGTATAGCGTGCCGGGTTAGTGTGTCTCTTTCCAGTATCATAACATAGTTAGGTAGGGATTTGAATCCTGCAAAGTGTGTGTAGTTTCCTTTGAGAGGTGTTCCCTTTGAGAGGTGTTCCCTTTTTGGAGACTGGGAAAACTCAGTAAAGGAGGTACATTCCTCTTTGAAAAGTCTGATGATGTCACCATCCTACAAATACTGCAGGAGAAAGAAAGCCAGCCAATAAAGCAAATAGTGCACCATGTTAGTGCTTCTATCTCTAGTCTCATAACATTGTTAGATAGGGGTTTGAATCCTGCAAACAGTTATGTGTGTAATTGTCTTTGAAAAGAGTGCCCTTTTTGGAGACTGTGAATACATACTAAAGGAGGTACATTCCTCTTTGGAAAGTCTGATGATGTCACCATCCTACAAATACTACAGAAGGAAAACCAACCAGTATAGCATGCCGTGTTAGTGCGTCTCTTTCCAATATCATAACATAATTAGGTAGGGGTTTGAATCCTGCAAACTGTGTGTGTGTGCAGTTTCCTTTGAGAGGTGTTCACTTTTTGGAGACTGGGAAAACTCAGTAAAGGAGGTACATTCCTCTTTGGTAAGTCTGATGATGTCACCATCCTACAAATACTGCAGGAGAAGGCAAACCAGCCAATAAAACAAATAGCGCACTGTGTTAGTGCATCTCTTTCTAATATCATAACATAGCTAGATAGGGGTTTGAATCCTGCGAACTGTGTGTGAGTATGTATGTATGTGTGCAATTGTCTTTGAAAGGAGTGCCCTTTCTGGAGACTGTGAAAACACACTAAAGGAGGTACATTCCTCTTTGGTAAGTCTGATGATGTCACCATCCTACAAATACTGCAGGAGAAGGGAAACCAGCCAGTAAAACAAATAGTGCGCTGTGTTAATGCATCTCTCTCTAATATCATAACAAAGTTAGGTAGGGGTTTGAATCCTCCAAACTGTGTGTATGTATGTATATGTGCAATTGTCTTTGAAAGGAGTTCCCTTTTTGGAGACTGGTAAAACACACTAAAGGAGGTACATTCCTCTTTGGAAAGTCTGATGATGTCACTATCCTACAAATACTGCAGGAGAAGGGAAACCATCCAGTAAAGCAAATAGTGCAAACTGTTAGTGTGTCTCTCTCTAGTATCATAACATAATTAGGTGGGGGTTTGAATCCTGTCAAACAGTATGTATGTGTGCAATTGTCTTTGAAAGGAGAGCCCTTTTTGGAGACTGTGAAAACACACTAAAGGAGGTACATTCCTCTTTGGAAAGTCTGATGATGTCACCATCCTACAAATACTGCAGGAGAAGGGAAACCAGCCAGTAAAGCAAATAGCGCGCCGTGTTAGTGCGTCTCTCTCTAGTATCATAACATAGTTAGGTAGATGATGTCACCATCCTACAAATACTGCAGGAGAAGAGAAACCAGGCAGTAAAGCAAATAGTGTGCAGTGTTAACGCGTCTCTTTCCAGTATCATAACATAGTTAGGTAGGGGTTTGAATCCTGCAAACTGTGTGTGTGTGCAGTTTCCTTTGAGAGGTGCTCCCTTTTTGGAGACTAGGAAAACTCAGTAAAGGAGGTACATTCCTCTTTGGAAAGTCTGATGATGTCACCATCCTACAAATGCTCAGTAAAGCAAATAGTGCGCCGTGTTAGTGCGTCTCTCTCTAGTATCATAACATAGTTAGGTAGGGGTTTGAATCCTACAAACAGTGAGTGTGTGTATGTGTGCAATTGTCTTTGAAAGGAGTGCCCTTTTTGGAGACTGTGAAAGCACACTAAAGGAGGTACATTCCTCTTTGGAAAGTCTGATGATGTCACCATCCTACAAATACTGCAGAAGAAGGGAAACCAACCAGTATAGTGTGCCGTATTAGTGCTTCTCTTTCCAGTATCATAACATAGTTAGGTAGGGGTTTGAATCCTGCAAACTGTGTGTGTGTGTGTGTGTGTGTGTGTGTGTGCAGTTTCCTTTCAGAGGTGTTCACTTTTTGGAGACTGGGAAAACTCAGTAAAGGAGGTACATTCCTCTTTGGAAAGTCTGATGATGTCACCATCCTACAAATACGCAGGAGAAGGCCAACCAGCCTGTAAAAGAAATAGCGCACTGTGTTAGTGCGTCTCTCTCTCTAGTATCACAACATAGTTAGATAGGGGTTTGAATCCTGCAAACTGTGTATGTATGTGTGCAATTGTCTTTGAAAGGAGTGCCCTTTTTTGGAGACTGTGAAAACACATTAAAGGAGCTACATTCCTCTTTGGAAAGTCTGATGATGTCACCATCCTACAAATACTGCAGGAGAAGGGAAACCAGCCAGTAAAGCAAATAATGTGCCGTGTTAGTGCATCTTTCTCTAGTATCATAACATAGTTAGGTGGGGGTTTGAATCCTGTCAAACAGTGTGTATATGGGCAATTGTCTTTGAATGGAGTGTCCTTTTTGGAGACTGTGAAAACACACTAAAGGAGGTACATTCCTCTTTGGAAAGTCTGATGATGTCACATCCTACAAATACTGCAGAAGGGAAACCAGCCAGTAAAGCAAATAGCGCACTGTGTTAGTGCGTCTCTCTCTCTAGTATCATAGCATTGTTAGGTAGATGATGTCACCATCCTACAAATACTGCAGGAAAAGGGAAACCAGCCAGTAAAGCAAATAACGTGCAGTGTTAATGCATCTCTTTCCAGTATTAACATAGTTAGGTAGGGGTTTGAATCCTGCAAACTGTGTGGGTGTGTGTGCAGTTTCCTTTGAGAGGTGTTCCCTTTTTGGAGACTGGGAAAACTCAGTAAAGGAGGTACATTCCTCTTTGGAAAGTCTGATGATGTCACCATCCTACAAATACTGCAGGAGATGGTAAACCAGCCAGTACAGCACGCCATGTTAGTGCGTCTCTTTCCAGTATCATAACACAGTTAGGTAGGGGTTTGAATCCTGCAAACTGTGTGTGTGTGCAGTTTCCTTTGAGAGGTGTTCCCTTTTTGTAGACTGGGAAAACTCAGTAAAGGTGGTACATTCCTCTTTGGAAAGTCTGATGATGTCACCATCCTACAAATACTGCAGGAGAAGGGAAACCAGCCAGTAAAGCAAATAGCGCACAGTGTTAGTGCATTTCTCTCTAATATCATAACATAGTTAGGTAGAGTTTGAATCCTGCAAGCAGTATGTGTGCAGTTGTCTTTGAAAGGAGTGCCCTTTTTGGAGACTGTGAAAACACACTAAAATAGGTACATTCCTCTTTGGAAAGTCTGATGATGTCACCATCCTACAAATACTGCAGGAGAAGGGAAACCAGCCAGTATAGCCTGCTGTGTTAGTGCATCTTTTTCCAGTACCATAACATAGTTAGGTAGGGGTTTGAATCCTGCAAAGTGTGTGTGTGTGTGTGTGTGTGTGTGTGTGTGTGTGTGTGTGTGTGTGTGTGTGTGTATGTGTGCAGTTTCCTTTGAGAGGTGTTCCCTTTTTGGCAACTGGGAAAACTCAGTAAAGGAGGTACATTCCTATTTGGAAAGTCTGATGATGTCACCATCCTACAAATACTGCAGGAGAAGGGAAACCAGCCAATAAAGCAAATAGCTCGCCGTGTTAGTGCATCTCTCGCTAGTATCATAACATAGTTAGGTAGGGGGTTGAATCCTGCAAACAGTGCATATGTATGTGTACAAATGTCTTTGAAAAGAGTGCCCTTTTTGGAGACTGTGAAAACACACTAAAGGAGGTACATTCCTCTTTGGAAAGTCTGATGATGTCACCATCCTACAAATACTCAGTAAAGCAAATAGTGCGCTGTGTTAGTGCAACTCTCTCTAGTATCATAACATAGTTAGGTAGGGGTTTGAATCCTACAAACAGTGAGTGTGTGTGTGTGTATGTATGTGTGCAATTGTCTTTGAAAGGAGTGCCCTTTTTGGAGACTGTGAAAACACACTAAAGGAGGTACATTCCTCTTTGGAAATTCTGATGATGTCACCATCCTACAAATACTGCAGGGGAAGAAAAGCCAGCCAATAAAGCAAATAGTGTGCCGTGTTAGTGCGTCTTTCTCTAGTATCATAACATAGTTAGGCAGGGGTTTGAATCCTGCAAACAGTGTGCGTATATATGTGTGCAATTGTCTTTGAAAGGAGTGCCCTTTTTGGAGACTGTGAAAACACACTAAAGGAGGTACATTCCTCTTTGGAAAGTGTGATGATGTCACCATCCTACAAATACTGCTGGTGTAGACAAATCAGCCAGTAAAGCAACTCCCGTGCTGTGTTAGTGTGTCTTTCTCTAGTATCATAGCATAGTTAGGTAGAGGTTTGAATCCTGCAAACAGTGAGTGTATGTATGTGTGCAATTGTCTTTGAAAGGAGTGCCCCTTTTGGAGACTTTGAAAACACACTGAAGGAGGTACATTTCTCTTTGGAAAGTGTGATGATGTCACCATCCTACAAATACAGCAGGAGAAGGGAAATAATCCAGTTAAGCAAATAGCATGCCATGTTAATGTCTTTTTCTCTAGTATCATAACATTGTTAGATAGGGGTTTGAATCTTGCAAATGCTGACTGTGTGTGTGTCACTGTTGGTCAATGCAGTGTAGGATTTGCTTTTACTATGGTATGACATAGTGTGATGAAAACAGTAAGTGCATTGCAGACATCAGGTATCTGTGTGGCAAATATATATGTGTACATGTCCCCTCAATCAGTACATAGGTGTGAAGCCTGCATACTACATGAATACATTTGTTTCCATTGACAGGTTGTGCCGCTGCTTCTTAGATCGTAGGTCACATATGTATGTATGTGACATGGCCGTCCACTGTCGTGCTCTGTGGCCAAGGTCATCTGTGGGACACGCACCCATGACAGTTACTTATGAGTAGTGTGAGTGAGGGTATATGCCTTGGGTATATGTCAGATATGGTCATACACAACAAAGTCTGCCAAGAATGGACAGTCTTTATAGGTGTATGACTGCCTTGTGGATATGCATTCAGGCCTCTAATGTCTTATGTGATACACCTTGGGACTCCACAATACCTATGGGTATGTGGATACCAAGGGACACATGACATAACATGAGTCTGTATGTACACAATGGTACCTGACATACATGTTGAGGGCTACCACCTGTGTGGTACTGACGGGATAGTATGTTTAGTACATGAGGATGACTATGCCATAGTCGGCTTACTGCTATACCGCATGTATCACATAACATGTATCTGTCTGTATGATACCCTTGTGTAGGATATGTGTCCCATCCAGGGAATGCATTGTAGGCCAATCCATGCATTCCCAGATTTGGATTGACACATCCCTAGTGTGTCTGCATGTACCTAAGGGGGCTATATGACACACAGGTGAGGTTACAGTAATGGGTGGCGGTCATCACCACTGGTTAGTGTTATAGTGTACCACCGGAAGGATCCAATTGATACTAGGTTCCCGACTACTGTGTGTCATTTGTCAGGATATCATCCAATGATTGCTTATAGTCATGCTGTTGAGGTTGTGTATGCTACCAGACCACAAATCATTGACTGATATTAACGGTATCACCTGCAGCATAGTGTCAACCCATGTCATACACACGTCTACCCATGTTAGTACATAACTGTAGTAGAATGCATACTGGCCATTGAAAGATGCAATGAGATGTTAACAATGTGTACGACAGGGTATGCCACACGTCCCATGTGTCCACTATGCACGTACAGCCAGACAGTGTACACCCACCATGTTCACAGATGTACACTTGCTAATCTGTACTGCACACATCACACACATGCTGTCCACTCACTAACACATGCTGGCAACACATCACACATCAGCCAAGTGGCACATTGGTGGATAATACATACTCAGACCTAACAGTGGTGTAAACAATGCTACATTGACAATCAGAGCTTTGATGCATAATGTCTGCTCAGATACACCTACAAGGATGTAGTCACACTTCCTTGTTGACAACTTGCTATTATTGCTGCACTGCTATAGTGTCACCCTGTGCATCAGCACCATGTTAGCCTGTCCTTCTGTCGATAATGCAGATGACAGGAGGCAGCACAGGTATCATCATATGCACAGGGCACTTTGTTGTTTGCCAGGGCCTGACATTGATCCATCCAATAGACATGTGTGTGTGTGTGTGTGTGTGTGTGTGTGTGTGTGTGTGTGTGAGGGACAACAGTACAGCATGGGCCAATGTTGATGTAATGTGTGTGTGTGTGTATGTGTGAGCCCTAGTTGTCTGCTTAATGTGTGTGTGTCTGCATGCACACAGCTCCACCATGTGGCTGCCATATACGGTGGTTTGTGGGACAGCCACAGACTGTACCTGCTTGGCTGTACAGATCACTGTCTCTGGCCATGGACACAGTACCTGTGCCTGGCAGGGGTGCTACGGACAGTATCTGGTACCAACCCTGACTGGGTACTGTCATCAGAGGCAGAGGTATGACGACTGGACCCATGTCCCTGCTGGGACTGGCCAGAGCCACGTGCACGTGGTCTACTGGGATGGACAATGGACAGGCCAGCCCCACTACAGGAGTGGCTGTGAACTGTGGGCCGTCCGCGACCACTGCCAGCTGTTGCTGTTGCTGGCATGCATCCGCGTCGATGTCACAACTGTCCCGCATGGTCCTTGCTCGAGAAAGACATGTTGTGGAGGGCATCTGTTGTCTCCCCCCAATGTCTATCAATGACCTCAGTGTACGTCCGGATGGCACCGGCAAGGTCACGGATGCTGTCATTGATAGCAGTGTAATGTGCCCTCTGCGCCCTAAGTCCCTGCCTGGTGTACCATTCCATACGTGCCTGAGCTTGCATTACAGCCCGGAACATAGTGGTCATCGTAAGACCTGGTGAGGGCACACCTGCCAGGGGCAATACATCCAGTGGTGCTCCCCCGAGAACCCCTGGACCTCCACCTATGTGGTACAGTTCTGGGTCTACGGCTATGGCTGCTGTGAGGTGATGCAAGTGCCATAGGTACCACACTCTCCTGGTCAATGCCAACTGTATGCTGTCCCTCCCCTATGGCCATTGGTGGTGAGGGATGTAATGGCAGTATGAGTGTGGGCATAGATGGGGTTGAACACTGTATACTATCGATTGGCGGACCAACAACAGACCCTGTCAAATTTCCCTGTGCCAAAATACATGTGTCATCATCACCACTATCTGTGGCAGTGGCTTCAGGTCACCTGCTGCTTTCTCCAACCCTCTACCTCAGCACCTGTTAGAGGAAGACAGGAAACACACATTACAGTCTGCACATGCACTCATGCACACATGAACACATGCGCATATGCACACATGAACACATGAACACATGCCCACATGAACACATGCACGCATGCACACATGAACGCATGAACACATGCACACATGCACACAGGAACACAGGAACACATGCACATAGGAACACAGGAACACATGCACACTCCTCACTACAGCAGATGCACGCACACAACATACTCAATACTGGTTGAAGGTGGGTGACAGTATCACAAGGCAAACAGTCACATCATACGTGTCAGCATGCAGAATAAGTGTTGATCAAGTCCATGCAGTGTGAGTGTAGACAGCCATAGTTAATGACAGTGTACATGGCTGTGGTGCATATGTGTACATGTTCAGTGATTGCCTACAACCTGGAACACAATGTGTACAAGGACACGATATTTCTGTGCAAGTATTATAAGCTCTGCAATGTCTTGTGCACCATCACACACAGATATACATACCATGGCTGCATGTGTTATCTGTGTGTCACATGGATTTCCATGTCTGAGTGCAGTGTCTGTGTCTGTAGCAGATAATTGTGGACACAGGTGTAGCACATGCATGCTATGTACACACACGGGATGAGTGGTGCATGCATACATGATGGGATACCAATCCTGGACATGGCCATTGTAACAGTATGGGGTGTAGTACCATTAGCCATCATCATCATGCATCATGTGGTCACTCAAGGCCACTAAAGTGTGCTAGACCACCACCTAGCATGCTGTACCTGAACCGCAGTGCCGTGGCTAAGTTCACAATTACACAGCCACGTTGCACAAGGGTATGTGAGGTGCCCAATAGGGAGCATTGCCTAACATGACTGTGTTATGTGTTGAGGAGTGTTGCACAGCCCCATGCTAAGCCCCTACCCCTCAGGTATATTATGTGTGGTGTGTTGATGACATGTGTGATACTGAAGTGTGACCTGGCAGCGGGTGTCCGGTTACACTATGTGTAGCATGTTGAGGTGTACTGCGTATGACAAACGTGTTATGTTGTGTACATGTGTGTCAACTATTCCTATCCAATGTGCAGTACAGTGTTGCCACATTTGTGTCTGATGCTCTGTGCATTGTATGTGATTGAGGCAGCTACTGACTTTACTGAGATGTTTCACGTCTCACAGCAAACATGCACAGCATGCATTATATGTAGGTGTGTTATGTGTACATGGCCTACACCTCACCTATGACGTGCACAGTTCAATACCAAGTTTAAAGTGTTAACACACTCACCAGCATGCATCGTCTGCCCTGCTGTCACACTAGAGGGACCTGCAAGAATATGACACAGTTTGTCAGTGGCCACAACTGTGGCATTGCTACTGTGAGTGTGCTAAACTACGGTAGAACAACAGGTATAGGTGTACAGATACTATTCAAATTATCAGTATTGCACACAATAGGCAGCACAACTACTAAACACAGTACACATCCCACATATGCATAATCTAACAATACAGGTAACAGTAGTCTACAGCTAGGGCATGTTACCTACATGCTTCATATCACCATGCTGGGTGGCTCCGGCCTCCATGACCACACATGTGTGATGTTGTTGTTGCTGTAGGCCAGGAGCCACCACACTTAGCAGCAGTTCCTCCACTCTGGTGAGGGGGGGATGTATGGCCACCCCACCACCTGTGGCAAGCTGTTGTCTGTGGATATCAGACGTACGCTGCCGGACATGTCTAATTAAATCACTGCAGTGATGGCATACCTGCTCATATGTCCAGTTATGCATGCCTATGTCATTTACCCAACGAACAAGTTCTTGCCACAGTGCAGTACGCTCCTACTGGTGCTGGCTGGCCCCAGAAAACAGCAGGGTATAGTGCTGAACCAGGCTGTGGTGGATTTCCTGTTCCTCTGCGGCTGTGTAGGAGGGATTCCTGTGATGAGCCATAAGCCTGGAAGACAAGTAAACGATATGTGTGAGTAAGTCATGTGGCACACTTAACATTATACAGTACAGATATCAGTTAACTGCAATATATATATAGCATCTGTTCGTCTGTCAGAGGATACATACATTCAATACCACATATCAGTGCTCAGCCCACAACTGGCTGACAGTGCCTGCCACACTCCATATAACACACCAGTATACACCAGTACTTGGTACACTGTTTGGGATCCAAAGCACAGCCTTGCCAGGGGGGTACATATCAAGCTAATGCATGCAGAAATATGTCATTCATTGCAATGAATGTGAAGTACAGTTACAGTACAACCAGTAACCCACCCTAGTCGTTGATGTCATACCCCTACCTAACATATGTGCACAGTTATTAATATAGCTGGCATACTGCTGTAACAGAGTATACATGTTGCTAGGTACACACGCAAACCCTGCATCACACATGTGATTGCGGACATGGTACAGGCATCATTACACACACATCAGACATTCATACAACACACAGATGTATGCTGACACAGATGAGTTTTCCTGTGTACCTTACAGTACTGTGTGCCCCTACTTACAGATACCTATGCCAGGGAATGTGAACATACACCACACTGTCCTGTTTAGGCCTACAGCTTCAGGTGGTACAATGGTTCAAATGTCAGCTGGATTCACCAGCAGTACCACTTACTGAGCATACATGTATTGCTTCAGCCTATGATGGGACACCACAGTCATACACAAGGAAATACGTCACAACATATACCACCCTACTATGTCTGCATACCAATAACTGACACATCTTACTCTGGCCTCACACCTAGGACACAAACGACCATGACAGAATCAACCTCACACTAAGCTATCACACCATTACAGACCTTGCACACATTCACTGTTACACTCATTCCACCTCACATAGCAGGTATTGCACTGTGTACATGTCTGTGTGCATTGTGTCATAAGTAGGTAATACGCTATTGGCCCTGGGGCCTACAGCAGGCTAGCCATATGCTACCCTGGCCTTTGACACACATGTAATTAGATTTCACTTCCTGCTGTCAACCGGATACACAGAGGTGATTCCCAGGGTGTGTTACCTATCCCCCAGACAATCATCAGGGGTATGTATGACATCTGCTACTGAGGAGTG